>NW_020837952.1:47633875-47852348 GCF_003676395.1 Aethalodelphis obliquidens
CTGATTTATAGATGTGGAAACTGAGGCACACAGAGGTTGAGTCCTTTGCCCAAAGTCACACAGCTAGCGAGGTCAGAAACCCAGGCGGCCCTGAACCTGAGCGCTGAACACGGACACGAAGCTGCAGACCTATGGGATGGGTGTTGGAGAACTGAGCCCAGGTGATTCCTCAGGGTCCATCAGGAAGCTTCAGGAAGGGCTCAGACAGCCCTCCGTGCCAGGAGGTCGAACCACCTCCAGCCCACTGCAGCAGGTCGTCTCTCTCCCCTGGTCCCTCAGCTCCTTCCCTGAATCGTCCCTGCCCCCGGCAGTGTCTTAAAACATGTTGGAAACATTAACTGGTCCCCTGCTATTCGTCCTCGCTGGTGTTGGCTCAGACAGTGCAGTTTAGATATCTTTCCAAGGGCAGACAGCGGGTCAGTGAGAGTCGATAATGGATTCCAGCAGATAGGACACCGATCAGATGGAATGCGAGCCTGGCGTCCACCTCCTCCTCGTGCGCTAGCAGCGGCTGGGCGCTGCCCCCAGGGAGGGGCCTGGGCCCCGGGGCACCTGGGGGACTCAGCAGGCGGGTGGTCAGGGCTGATCTCCTGGCCACTCAGGCTCTCTGGGCATCTTCCCTTGTCAGCATGCCCTCCCATGCCTGCTGGTTCTTGGAAACTCACCGGGCTGGGGCTGTCTTTTTGTTCCCTGCTGCATTCACTGCAACAGTGCCAGCCCATAGTAGGTGCACAACAGGGTATTTGTTGAATGAAGCATCGGTAGTTCCTGTCCAGAGCATTATTTGGCTGACACGTGGGCCCCCTGGGCTCCAGTCTCGTCTCCCCATCTGCTTCTTGGATGTCTTCACTGGACGTTGCACGTTTAACGTGCCAGGAGCTGCCGAAAGCCGCTCAACTCCCATCTCCCACCTCGGCGCCTGGGAGCCCCCTCCTTCCGGCTGCTCAGGACAGGATCCTCAGAGCCCGTGCGGACACCCTCTTTTTTCACGCCACATGTTCATCCAAGACACAGTTGCTCTCAGCTCTGCCTTCAAAACAGACCAGGAAGGCAGTGGCTTCTCCCCACCCTGCCTGCTGTCTCTTTCCTGCAGTCTCGCCTGGACCATCCTTGCTTCCACCCTTTTCCCCACCAAAGAACATTCTCATGCTTTAGCCAGAGCTGTTCTAGAACGTAAGTCAGATGACGTCGCTCCTGCACGCACACCTCCGCCTCACTGTGAAGGCCCAGGTCCTCCCCGAGGCCTGGGAGGCCTGGCGCTCACCACCGTGTTCATTCCAGGCTCCCTGTGCTTCCTCAGACACGCCAGGCACACGCCCAACTGGCCTGTGTCCTGCTTCCCCAGATACACTCGTGGTTAGCTTCTGAGGACTCACTTGTGATGCTTTGAGGATTAATGAGTTAACATGTGAAAAGCATTTAGGGCAGTGCCTGGCTCATTAGCTTTTAGTTACTGCTGCGTTCTTACCGTGGATGCTCGGGGTCTAATTCGTAGCAGACACTCAGGTTGGTCAATGGGCTACATGTCCAGGGCCTGGCCCAGTGCCTTGCACCAAGTGGGAACTCAAAGGTTTGTTGAACTGAAAATGTAGAGGTGAGGCAGTGCACACCCCGCCTGGTCCAGGCCATGAGAACTGAACAGTTTGAAAAACAGTTGGGAGCCCATCATTTCTGTGTCCTCTGAGGCAAGATCTCCTGCCTGCCCTCGCTGCTCCACCAGCCTGGGGAACTACCCCTGCTTGGGTCCCTTCCCCAGGGCCTAACCCTTACTTCCCGGCTCCAAGCTCAGACATCAAGAAAGCCAGGGATAAGGTCTCCTGGCGGGAATTGAACCCCTGACCCAGCTGATGGGGTGGCTGAGACCATGGGGAAGGTGAGCAAGGGGTAAGGTCTCCTGGCAGGAATTGAACCCCTGACCCAGCTGATGGGGTGGCTGAGACCATGGGGAAAGTGAGCCAGGGATAAGGTCTCCTGGCGGGAATTGAACCCCTGACCCAGCTGATGGGGTGGCTGAGACCGTGGGGAAAGTGAGCAGGTGACCAGATGGAGGCGGCTTCCCCTGCAGAGATGATCCCTTTGTGCCGGGCTTGACTGCCATCACCTTGGGCGCTCAGGCTCTGCCCAAGCATTCTGGGAATTGCCGATGGTCAGGGAAGGGGGGCGTTGGGACCTTCTGCCTCGGCTGTCACCGCTTCTGGCCTTTCCTTTCTTGACGCCTCCACTGGAAGCTTTTGCGCCAGAGTCTGAAGATGAAGGCTGTGGCCCGAGTCTCTCTTGGTCTCTCTCCAGGCCAGAAAAACCTTGTGAATCAGCTCTCTGTTTAGAGTAGCTTCTAATTTGAAGCAGCTGCTGTCCCCAAGCAGAACCACTCTGTTGGTGTCCCAGAACGCCAGCCTTCAGAGGTCTCCGCTGGTTAATGTGACCTTGGCTGTTTGTTCCTGAGGTACAGAGGGAAATGGAAGGCTGTTGTGTCCCCTCCCAGGGCCCCCTCGTCCCCTAGGACCACCCCGAGAGGCACGCAGAGCTGCACGCCCAGCTTCAACCGCAGGGCACCCGGTAGGGGGTATTCAGTGCATGAGAGTTTCTGCCCGTTCATGTTCCATGTGCCCCAGTGTGTTGGAAAACAAACGCATGGAAACTGCTTATAAATAAAACTACACCATGAAACTGCCCTCCTACTCGGAGGAGCTGACCCAGCTGTTTGTCAGAGAAGCATCTCTGCTGCTGATGCACAACACGCCCTTTTTAGGCAAAACAAAGAACAACACTCTGTGCCCACGGAGCTTGCCTTTGGAAGGATCTTGGTGTGGGTCATCTGGTTTCTGCAACGTTCTTATTTTTAAAAAATTTTATTGAAGTATTGTTGGTCTACAGTGTTGTGTTAACTTGTGCTGTGGAGCAAAGTGACTCAGTTATACATATATGTATTCTTGTTCATATTCTTTTCCATTATGGTTTATCGCAGGATATTGAATATAGTTCCCTGTGCTATACAGTAGGACCTTGGTATCTATCCATCCTATAGATAATAGTTTGCCTCTGCTAGTCCCAAACTTGCAGTCCTTCCCTTCCCCCTCTCACCTCCCCCTTGGCAGCCACAAGTCTGTCCTCTATGTCTGTGAGTCTGTTTTTGTTTTGTAGATATGTTCATTTGTGTTGTAGTTTAGATTCCACATATAAGTGATATCATATGGTATTTATCTTTCTCTTTCTGACTTACTTCGCTTAGTATGCAACATTCTTATTTTGTGAGTGAAAGCATCATGGTGGGTTTGAAGTCAGGGAGACCCAGGTTTCAGCTCCAAATCTGTCACTTACTCACTGCATTTATTATGTCTTTCTGAGCCTTCATCGTATCATCTCTAAAATGGGAATGATAATACACACCTTGCACAGTTTCTGAGAGCACTAGAGACCATGTTGGTACAGAGCCCAGAGCATGGCAGGTGCGCAGGAAATGGGAGTGTTATTGACCCATGCAACAGCTATTTATTTTGAGCACCAGTTGTGTACTAGCTAGGGAATAAAAATGGCCCTTGTAGAATTAACATTCTAGATGAGGAGCCAGGTAACCAGGTAAACAAGTCAAATAGGTAAGTCGGGAGGGAGGGCTGCAGTTTAAATAGTGTGTGCAGGGCAGACTTGCTGAATAGATGGCGTTTAAGCAAGAATCTAAGGCAGAGAGGGAGCTGACCAGGCAGAGAGGGAGCTGGCCATGCAGACAGCCCTGGAGAAGCAATGCCAGCCTCGAGGGGGAGGCTTGCCCACCATCTTTGCTGCTTTTGACGTGAGCTTTCCTACACGTGTTCTCTGAGCCCCATTGCCTGGCCTTCTGCCCCTTCATTTCTGAGCCTTACTGAGCAATCGAACCACCCTCCACAAGATTGACTGTGTCTTCAGGGAGTTTGTCTTAATAACAGAATTAATCAGACCAAACGTTATTTTATTTTAACATCTTTATTGGAGTATAATTGCTTTACAGTGGTGTGTTGGTTTCTGCTGTATAACAAAGTGAGTCAGCTATATGTATACATACATCCCCATATCTCCTCCCTCTTGCGTCTCCCTATCCCACCCCTCCAGGCGGTCACAAAGCACCGAGCTGATCTCCCTGTGCTATGCGGCTGCTTCCCACCAGCTATCTGTTTTACATTTGGTAGTGTATATATGTCCGTGCCACTCTCTCACTTTGTCCCAGTTACTCTTCCCCCTCCCCGTGTCCTCAAGTCCATTCTCTATGTCTGTGTGTAAGTCAGAAAGAGAAAAACAAATACCGTATGCTAACACATATATATGGAATCCAAATGTTATTTTGAAATGTTCCAGGGAAAGAATGACTATGAGCCAGTGTAGGGCTGCCAAATTCTAATATGGAGCACTTGGGGCAACATGCAGCTAAAAGGCGAGGGGAGAGCAGGGCTGGGGAGCGACAGACAGAACCGTGACTGGTGTCTGAATCAAGGTCAGTTTCTAACCTGTGACAGTGGAGACTGGAGACAAAATACAGGATAGCCCTTCTCCCCTGCCTCTTGCCATGGCCAGCTCCTTTTCATCACTCAGGTCACCTCCTCCGGGAAGTCCTCTCTGAGCAGCCACTGAATTACCTTCAGAGATTTTGTCGCCCCCTGACATTATCTTAAGTGTTTTGGGGTCTGTGGTTTATTTTCTCCTTTAGAATGAAAGTGCCAGGAGGGCAGGAAACTTGTTTCCCAAGAACCCAGACAAGTAGTTGGCACCTAGTAACCGCTCTATGTTTGTTTGGTAAATGGATGGATGAAATTGCTTTATATAGAGCTGGGGGAGGAATCACCGTAGACCAGTGTTTTTCAAACTGCAGGTCATGTCCCATTAGTGGGTTGCGACATAAGTTTAGCTGGCATTTAAAAAAATGAAATAGAAAAGAATTTAAAATATCAGAGTGCATTACACATGGTAAGGGTCACTATTGTTTTAAGAAAAATGTATACATGCATGTGCATATATCCCATATATATGCAATGACATACTTTATTTCTCACTGTGGAGTAGTCAGAAAAGTTTGAAACTCAACAGTGAATTCTCAGTTTTCTCAGGCTCGATCTTCAAAAGGCACATTCTTCCCTCAGAGACTGTAAACATAGTTACATAAAGTTTACATTCTGGGGCCCCAAAGCCAAACTTTAAGAAAAGATTCCTTTGTTTCCTATTAACTGAAAAAAATGAATAATTTTCTGCTGCAGAGGGGACCCAATCTCCTACGTCTCTCCTGACATGCATGGGGTTATTTACACACTCGCACACCCATATACACAGTCACGCAGATACACACCCAGCCACATACAAGCACATACACACATGCACCCAGACACATACACACTCTGTACACACACACACACACACACACACACTCGTACACACAGACATGAACACACAGTAATACTCACAAATATATATCTGTAGATACAAACATATATGTACACAGTGACACACACAGATACAAACCCATTGGTGTATCCACGGACACAGAAACAACATAAACAGACACCTTATGAATATGCACATGCGTGCACACACACACACTTACACCCACTCAGGAACATCCTTACTTTTTCCATTTTGTGCACGGTGCCCCCCCTCCACTGTGGAGACTCCCGGGCCATTTTCAGACGGGCACTCAGACAGGGGCACCCGCAGAGCCCAGCCTGCCCCTGACCAGCGTCCACGGGTAGTCAGGCCGGGCGAGTCCACAGGCTTTGCAGGGACAAACTTGCATTTGAACTCGCACTGACCGGCTGAGTGACCTGGGTCAGAACCCTCCATCTCACAGAGCCTGATCCCTCACCTGGGAACTGGGGTAGGTCACACCTACCTCACGGGGGTCAGGAGGCAGAGGAACGAGCTGAGAGCGGGCATGGCGTACTCGCCAGCTGCCCCAGCAGCAGCGTCAGGACCCGCTGTGCCTCTCTGTGTGATGTCGGACCAGCTCCCTGGCCCATGTTTCTTTTGTAACAAGGGGATATCGCCTCTCCGGCAGAATCCTTGAGAGGAGGAACTGAGATCCACAGGACGATGTGGGCACAGTGGCTGATGAAGCTTGTCACGCACTCTATCCCCCAAGGCTGCGTCTTCCCCCTACCGCCATCCATCCCACCCCGTGCTGTCCTCTGGGAGCACACAGAAGCCAGGCTGGGCTCTCCCTGGAAAACCCCTCTCTCTGCCATTTAAAGATCCTCCTTTGAAATAACATCTGTAACTTTGGGGATGGATCCACTCTCACTCCTGCGTTATAAAGAGCAGCCTCCCCATCTCTGGAAGGCTCTGGTATAAGGATCCCATGTTACCTGCATTGGGTCTCCCTGGGGCATGTCAGTTGAAAAGATTGTGTCATTTTCACCTTCATAGTTTCATGGCCTCTGGCCATAGGGGAGGAGATGACAAGAGTCGTGAACGTAGGGAAAGAGAAAGGTCACCAGGGTGGAGTGGGATGGGGGTCCTGGTCCAAGGACGAGGCACGTCCCAACAGAGCAGCCAGGGTGGGGAGGAATAACGCATCCCACATATCTTCTGCCTTACATTTTGCCTCCAGAACAATACAGAGCAGCAGGTGTCAGTGACAAAGAAACTGAAAAACGAAGAAATGCATAAAACGTAAGCAGAAAGCAGCGGAGTTTGTCTGCCACCTGGCACTGCCCCCTGGCCATCCCAAGCCCAAGTCCGCGTGTGGGGAGCCCGTGAGCTGCACTGCCCACAGACCCGCCACGCACCCCCGTGGGCTCCACAGCATCCTCTCTGCTTCCCTCTGTCATCAGCCAACAAATGAATGTTTATTGAGTCTCTGACATATGCCCGGCTCACGCCAGGTGCCTTTGGGGACAGGAGAGTGACGGAGATAGACACCGCCCTCATTGAGGTTTTCAGATGTTATCTGAATCATGACCCTGCCACTGCCAGGCATGCCGGGGGATTTGTTTCTCTGCCAGTTCAGGGCAGAGCTGGGGAGGCTGAGCGAACTGGTTCAAACAAAGTGGTTAACTGGGCACATCTCATTTAATCCTTACCACTTCCCTCGGAGGAAGGGGCTGTCGAAGAACCCAGAAAGTTGCAGGGCTGGGATGTCTGGTCAGCTTGTATGGTTCTTTCATTTAGAAGCCAGTCACAGAGAACCACACACTGTATGATTCCAGTTTTGTGAAATGTCCAGAATCGGCAAATCCACAGAAGCAGAAAGTAGTTTAATGATTGCTTAGGGCTTGGGGGAGGCAGGGGCTGGGGGGTGTAGCTAAGGAGAGCGCTCAAAGGTACGGGGTTTCTGTTTGAGGTAATGAAAATGTCCTCAAATGAATCGTGCTGATGGATGTCCAACTCTGTGAATATTGAAACCCATTGAGCAGGACACTTGAAATGGGTGAGCTGTATGGCATGCGAATTTTATTTCAAAAAAGCGAGTTTTTGATTTTTCATTTAAAGTCGAGCCCTCTCCCTCCCACTCAGCTGGCCTGCTCCTGCAGCTGGGGAACAGCTGGGTCAGGATCTGCTCTCTCTCTGCCTTGAGCTTTTAAGTGAGGGGGGCGGGAGGAGTGGGAAAGATGCAAGAAGATTTGTGCACGAATTACGCGGTCTTGAGTTGGCCTTGTCTCTCTCTAGACCCAGCAGATGCTTCCAGCAGGGCCTCTCGTGGGTTGTTTGGAGACTTCTCTGTCCCTAAGGATCTCTCACCTTCTTTTTCCATAACGAGGCTCTGTTCCAGTTTGTTGCTGCCACCTCGTTCCTCAGGATTGGGAATTCCATAGTTACCATGCAGGTGGCCCATGGGTGGCATGGGTACCATGCAAGGGATGAGCCTTGAGGGCCCTCCTTGAGTGGGGCCCCCATCTGGTCCTTGGGAAGCCACATCCATCTATTCCCTGATGAAGTCTGAGAGGGGGGCTGCTCTCCAGTTCAGCAAGCGTTATTTGTTGTCAAAGCTGCTAGGAAGTGGCAGATTTGAGCCTCAGACACTGGGTAGATGTGGCCCCATAAATGGCGGGGAGGCACATATATTAAATTCTTCGCTGATTTCAAAGCCGCCCTCCCTCAATTTAAGATGAAGGGGGAGGGGCTTCCCTGGTGGCGCAGTGGTTGAGAGTCCGCCTGCCGATGCAGGGGACACGGGTTCGTGCCCTGGTCCGGGAAGATCCCACATGCTGCGGAGCGGCAAGGCCCGTGAGCCATGGCCGCTGAGCCTGCGCGTCCGGAGCCTGTGCTCCGCAACGGGAGAGGCCACAACAGTGAGAGGCCCGCGTACCGAAAAAAAAAAAAAAAAAGATGAAGGGGGAAACCTCCCAGCCCTCTCACTTGGGTGTGTTTGCAGGTGGGATTTTGGCGGTTCAACAGCTCTCTCCGGTAAACCACTCTAAAATCTTTCCCATCTCCTAAAGCTCCACTCTTTTGTGTTGACGTGGGCAAGGCCGGGTGGGATTGTGGGTCGGGTTAAGAGTTGGGCCACTCAGCACTTGGTGCCTCCTTTGCAAAGTCTGCCTATAGTCCAGTACCTGCTTTGTATTGAGCCACCTTATGTATAAGTAGCTTCGTGCTTCATTGGAAACTTCCATTTCAGTATCCTGAGACAATTATAAAATATTTGCAGGGGAGGGAGATCATGTTCTCACATCTTCCCTGGAGCAGCCGTGTCGTGTTCAGTAAAACTGTATTCATGCCAAGATGAGCTTGTCCACTGCATACGTTTCCTGAGATGCCCCATAAATGCTTTTTAAAGTTAGATGTTCCTTGTAAACGGTGCCTGAAGTTTCCAAGTGGATTTGATTTTTTTCACTTGTTTATTGATGAGCTTTCTTTTGTAGGAGGTCCCAGTATTTTCTTGCCCCACCGAGACACCATTTGAATAGGTTATGTATCCAAATAAATAGCAAACGCTTTTAAGAAGAATAGAAAGTTGATGTTGTGGAATTACACTGGAGTTTTGATCTGTTTGCTGGTACATTTATCCTGAAGCTTCTGGCGAGGATGTTACAAGAAGACAGTAGAAAACAGCATCAGAAATCATCCCCCCTTTTCTTCCTCTGTGAATAAACAGCCAGGCTCTTTTTTTTTTTTTTTTTTTTAATGCCCTTAGTGTTGATTTTACAATTAATCTTGGGAAGGACCCAAGGACAACATCAGACAGTTTATAATTGAATCCAAATCTGGGGGTGGAGGGCGGTGGCGGAAGTGGGAAAGGAGAAGTTTATTCTCTTCTCAGCCACGTGTCATTTTTTAAGCAGTGCCTTGAAGGGTGAATCTAAAAGGGACTTAAGAGGGCAAAGTCGAGCTGGCATCCAGACTCTGCCGATGAGGGATGCTTTGGGAAACAACTTTAAAAGGAAACAACTAAAGCACAGAACCTTGATGAAAACCTTGCGTCGCTTGGTCCTGAGTTCGTCTTAGGCTCAGGATCTGACCTGTTTGCCCCGTCTCTCTCCAACAAGGAAAAATGGGAAGCCACCATAGATGGAAAAATCTTTCTTGAAACTTCAGCGTGGTCTACCTGGTGCTTTCTCTGACCCCAAAAAGTTAACTTTATGGGAGGGACGGGATGGTGGGCACCAGACGTAGGTAGGAAAGGAATATCTCAGGGAAAGCTGAGTCTCGTCGGAAGTGTGTTGATTGGGTGTGAGGGTAAATGAAGGTTGGGCTGGGTGGGGTCAGGAATGAGTTGTTAGGATGGAAACGTCACAGTCACACCGAGAGCTTCTGTTTATCAAGCGCTCAGTCTGTATAAGGCACTGTGGGAGCATTTTATACAAATGGTCTCATCTGGTTTCTTTGAGGTCAGTACTGTTATTACTCTCATTTTACACCTGAGGAAACTGAGGCACAGAGGAGCCCAGCTTCCCCCAAGGTCCACAGCCAGCTGAGAGGTAAAACTAGGATTTGGAGGCTGCTTTCAGAGCCCCTCTTTTACTCACCTTCCCTGATGAGATAAGAAGCAAAAGGAACAGATGATACCTTTTTTTTTTTTTAAACAAGCAACTTGTTTTTTGTTGTTTGTTTGTTTTCTGGTTTTTTTGCGGTACGTGGGTCTCTCACTGCTGTGGCCTCTCCCATTGCGGAGATGCGCAGGCTCAGCGGCCATGGCTCACGGGCCCAGCCGCTCTGCGGCATGTGGGATCTTCCCGGACCGGGGCACAAACCCGTGTCCCCTGCATCGGCAGGCGGACTCCCAACCACTGTGCCACCAGGGAAGCCCCAGATGATACCTTTTGATTGTGTATTTACTGTGTGCCTGATGTAAAGCTCCTCACACCAAACTCGCCTCTTATCTCTACTTCCTCTTCACAGATGAGGAAATTAGGACCCAGAGAGGTTAGGTAACATGTCCAAGGTCACACAGCTAGAAGGTAGTGGAGCTGAGATAAAAATCCAGGTCTGTCTGGTTCCAAAGCCCACACAGCCACCGGAGGCCTGGGGAAAAGTTTTTGGCGTGAAGATAGCTGGGCAACTCTACAGCTGTTAACCCTCAGAACTCGTGGCCCGGAGGAATCCTGGTTAGCCAGAGCCTGGTGCCCTCCACAGCCCCTCTGACACTGCATGTACGTTCTTTAAGCTGACGTCATCGTTCTTTAAACCTCTCCTCTCTCCTCGCTGGCGCAAATGGGCTTTTCTCCTGGGCTGAGTGGATGGGGGCCGTTTCTCTCATTTTATGGGGTGATGCCCATCTGAGCTCTGAGCAGCGTGGCTGCGTACTTCTCATCAGCCTTGGGGACAGGGGGTTGTTATTTTAGGGACCAGTCTTCTATTGTTTTGTGCAAGCATGCCCTGATTCCCTTCCTACCTCCTGCTATAGGACCCCAAGATAAATGAGAAAGTGCGCTCGCTAAAGGACCCCAGCCCCTCATTCCTGTGGCTGGGCCGTGAGGACCCAGAGAGAAGGCATTCTTAGGCTCTCCTGGGAGCCACGGAGCTCCAGCTGTGCCTTGTCCACCAGCCTGGCCGCGCTGTTCTGGGCGCTCAGCCTCTTCAAACACAGGCCAGGCTGTGGTTACTTCCAACCCTGGCCCCCTTGGAATTCCAGCAGGTATCGGAGGATGTGGCTAAGCCGCCTCTGTTCTGCTTGGGCATTTGATGGCCTGGCTTTCTAATGCTCTTCAGCCAGATGACAGTGGGTGCGTGCCTGTCTGTGGGATGGAGCCCTCCAGGTGGAAATCAGCCGGGCTGAGATGGCATCCTGCGAACGTGACTGTTCACCTGCAGTTGCCCCCTCTGAGCACCCCAGGTGTACCTACAAAACCCAGGTGGGAGCCACCACCTCCAGGTACACATAGCCAGATGCAAAGGGACTTTTCCACTCAGTTGTGTGTGAGGATAAGAGAACTGCACCCGCACTCTGTGTGGTTCACTCTGCAAGGGTGTCTAATGGCAGGTAAAGGGCATGTGACGAAGTGGACCCCTGGTTCTGCGACCTCCTTCCTGGGGAGCCCTGCAGATGAAGGACATCCTCTGGACCGCGTCTCAGTTTGTCCCATGTGGCTGATTCCCTGAGGACTAGTCTCACTGGGGACGTTTGTTTCCTGTTCAAGGCCATTCTTCCCCACCTCCCCTTGATGCTGCAGTGCGGGGTCTCTCGTTGCAGGGATGGCTAACAGGTTTCCTCCACGCCCGCACCTCTCCCTCAGCAGAGGCTGCCCGGAGAACCCAGTTGGAACTGCGGGCGAGGCTGGATGGTAGACATGTTGGGTGCATTTTTGCCAGCCCGCCGTGAGTGGGCCCTTTGTGGTCCTTCTGGCAGCGGGTTCTCCTTGGGGTCAGGACTCTGTGCTGTTTGGGGAAGCTGGGCAGAAAGAGCCGCTTCCAAGTCTCCCCGACCTGTTATGTGCCAACGAGATGCCTAGTGGGCAGCACCTTGGCCCCCTGCCTCCCCCAGAGGATGTCTTGGAACATTGCGATTTGGACGTCCCCAGTCCAGTATCGTGGGGCTGTGCACACGCACTGATGTTTAGATACATTCTGAAAGGTCAAACCAAGCACACGGAGAAGGAGCACAAAGGGACCCCTCAGGGGAGCCCCATCCCTGTGAGCAAACTGACCCAAGTCCCCATTGCGAGGCAGCCTCCTTTTGGCGGGGGGCTTCCTCTTGCCTCGCCCACAAACGCTAGAGGATGAGCAGTTTGGGGCCCCAGGGGGAAAGGCCCCAGCCTGGGAGGTGGCAGAGCCGAGCGCAAAGCCCCATCTGCTCCCAGATAACTCTGGGCCTTGGGCAGTTTCAGCCTCTGCACACTGTGGCTATCTTCCCTGCCGTTGCTCCCTGTCTGGGCTGGGCTGAAGTCAGAGGGGCCAAGGGATGAATGGTAAAGGGCGTGGAGATATAAAAGGTGCTTGATAAATGTCAGGAATCGGGTTTTCTTTGATGGTGATGGTGATAATAATGCAGAGGGTGGTGACAGCAATCCTGAGCTCAGCCGGACATCAGACATCGGTACCCTTTGATATTTGACCTGGAGCGACATCCAAAAGTGAGCTTTGATGGTGGTAAGGAGTGCTGTGTAGTACACAGTCTGTATGATAGCACAGCGTATAGTTTAGATACAGCCTAGTAGAGGGATAGGGAGGCTGCCTGCGTTCCAAATCTGAATCCACTCCCACCCAGCTCTGTGACCTGGGGCACATCACTCAAACTCTCTGTGCCTGAGTTTTTCTATCTGTAAAATGGGCATGATAGCAGTACCTCACTCATAGAGTCCTCGGTTTCAAAGACCATGGGCTAGCACTGGAGACCTAGTGTTCAAATCCAGACCATGTATCTGAGCTAGAGGCAGAGTTGTGAGAAGAGCCCAGTCTTGAGTCCTGGGTGTGACTCCTGCCCAGGCCCTCGGCTTGCCAGTCCGTGGGCAAGCTCTGGGCTTTCTGGGAGGCTTAGAGTCCTCATCTGTAAAATAGAGACAGTACCGGTCGCTTCTCTCAGAGCCATCGTGGGGATTTAAACAGGACTCTTCCCGACATAAACACAGCTCACGCCGAGTCTGTGGTCATTAGGTGCCAGCTGCCCAGCAAAACACTTCATATTGTCTCACTTACGCCTCCCCGATCCCATCAGGCAGGTACTTTTTTTTAATTTTTGCATCCACAAAACATGGTTTTATTTTTATTTTATTTTTTTAAAACTTTTATTGGAGTAGAGTTGATTTACAATGTTGTGTTATCTTCTGCTGTACAGCGAAGTGAATCAGCTCTACGTATATGTATATCCACTCTTCTTTAGATTCTTTTCCCGTATAGGTCATTACAGAGTATGGAGAAGAGTTCCCTGTGCTATATGGCAGGTCCCCATTAGTTATGTATTTTATATATAGTAGTGCCCAATCTTCCAATTTATCCCTGCCCCGCCCCTCCCGCCCCCCCCCCCCGCCCCGGCAGGTACTATTATTGTTCCTTACTTTATGGATGTGGAAACTCAGGCCCCAAGAGGTTAAGGAGCGGCGTGTTGGAGGGGCACATCGAGGGGTGCTGCCACCCCGCCAGGCTCCCAGGGCAGCAGCCTCGCAACTCTGCGGCGGCACCTGTGGCTCACCTCCCCCTCCCCCCAGCAGGAAGCCTCGCCATCTTTCTGCCTCCGCCCCTTGGGGAATATTGCGCAGGGATGAATGGGTCCGGTATTGCAGGCTGTTGCTGGAATAAATGAGCTCGTGTGTGTCGTGCCTGTCTCTTGCTGAGTGAGCGTCAGCCTATGAAATCTCGATGAGCTTACCCAATGGACAGTAATATTGGATCAGCGTTTAAATGGACAGCCTGTGCACTGAGGATGAACAGTCAGTGAGGGCCTGTTGCCTGTCGGCTGGCTTGCCCTGCTCGGGCCCAGGCGTGGAGTTCCTGCCAAGCCCGGAGAAAGGTACGGCCCCAGCCCCGGGCTCCGGTGGATCTGGTGGTGCTTATTTTGCACAGGGGGTGCCAAGGGCTCAGGGACACTATTTAGCATTTACTTTCACACCCACCTTCTCAAAATCACAGGCACCTGCTCTAAATGGGGGCTTGTCATTCTCTAGGCCGGAGGGACATCTTGGGGACCACGGTCATACCTACTTCTTCTTTGGGACGATCTCCATCCCCTGTCGTTTTAAATGCAAACTAGAAGAGTGTATAAAACTGCTTGGATTCCAAATCTGGTCCACCACCGCCCAGCTCTGTGCCTCAATTCCCTCATCTGTAAAATGGGGGTGATAACCAGGGCCCCAGTACCTCCCTCAGGGGTGCTTGTGAGGATTGAACGAGTTAATATGTGGGAAGGGCTGGCACAGTGCCATGCACATATTAGGCTCCATAAAAGTGTTTCTATAATCATCCTTTGTAAATATCTGTTAAAGATCAGTATCCACTCTGTCTTTGAGCTCCATGAGGGCAAGGGGCCTGTCTGTCCTGTTCCACTGCTGAGTCCCCAGGACCTATTGCCAGGTCTGACATACGGCAGGTTCTCAGAAGGTATCTGCTAAAAGGGTGAGTGAATACATGTAAACAGTACTGCTCCAAACGTAATAGGGGATGGGATGGTAAGAGTGGTCTCTGGGTGCTCCTGAGCCCTTTAGGGGTTCACAGGCCTAGAAGGAAACATCTGTGACTATATTAGTTTCCTATGGCTGCTATAGCAGATTACTTACAAATTTAGTGACTTAAAACAACACAAATTTACATCTTATGATTCTGGACGTCAGAAGTCTGATGTGGGTCTCACTTGGCTAAAATGAGGGGATTTTAGCTTCTAAGGGCCCCCTGCCATCTTCAGAGCCAGCAACAAGCCTTTCCCACGTTGCATAACTCTGATATTGACTCGATATTGACTCTTACCTCTTCCCCATTGAAAGGACCCTTGTGATTCTATTGGGCCCACCTGGACAACCCAGGACACTCTCCTTAAAGTCAGATGATTAGCAACTTTAATTCCACCAGCTACCTTAATTTCTTCCCCCTTTGCCAGGTAACAGAACATATTCACAAGTTCCAGGGATTGAGAGGTGGACATTTAGGGGACTATTCTGCTTACCACGGGGACTCTCACTTATTCAGGAGGCTGGGAAAGCTAAGGTAGAGACGCTCTAACTGCCCCAAACCATTTTTAGAGGATCAAGGTCTTAGAATCAGCACCTCTTTCACAGTAGCTCCTCCTGAAATTCATGACTCCAGACTGTGCTGTGGTGATTCTCTGGAGCTGGTGGTAGGTGCCAGTAAAACCAGCCTTAATAAAGGATAATAGCCCAGAATCAGAATCGGGAAATGTTCGGGGAGCCCCTCCCGTGGGGCAGCATTAGCTGCACTTAGCAGCTACCTGCTATTCTAAGCCAGTCTTTATGAGCACTTACTATGGGAAAGGGACTCTCCCAGGCATGGGATGCCCGTTATCTCACTGAGTTCTCATGACAGGCCCTTAAGATAGGTGGGTAGTTGTCATCTCCACTTGACAGATGAGGAAACCATGGCACAGAGAGGTTTAGTGACTTGCCCAAGGTCACACAGCTCATCAGTGGCAGAACTGGGATTTGAACCCAGAGAGTTGGGCTCTAGAACACTGCTCTCCCCTAGTGTGCTCTTCTGCTTCTCTGCCATTCACGTTCACACACATCATCTCATTTCAGTTGCACAACCGTCCTGTGAGGGGAGGGTTTCTTTTTAGTCCCCATGGCTAAGATTAGGAAACCGAGGCCAAGAATGATTGCTTGGCCAGCCCAGCCTTACTCAGCTGCTTAGTGCCCTGCTCAGGCTGTTTCTCCGCATCAGGCTGCCTCATCATGTGTTACTGATAAAGCATTAATTTAGAAAAATCAGTGTTTTCACAATACTCCCCACCCACCTAGTCCCTTTCAGGAGTGTTGGCTATTTTTAGTCCCGCCCCTCCTCCCTACAGGTAAGTAATCACAGCTATTTAGAGGGAGAGTTGGATGGCATTTCCCGCCCGCCAGCCAGGACTTTCATTTAGTGCTGGTCGGAAGATTGCAGCAGGCAGGCAGATGTGACGCTTGAAAGAGTACGCACGGCTGGTCTCCCGGGATCTCCTTAATGAAAAATTTCAATCCTGTGGACGAGAGTGGAGCAGACACAGCCCTCATTACTACCCGTGTCTAAATTAAACAAGACAAGGGAGGCTCTTGAGAAAAAAGGCAGAAGTTACTGCAGGCTGAGAGAACAAGCTGCGGGAGGTACGCTCCTGTCAGGAAAGCTTCTCTGACTTTCCAAGGTGCATGGAACGCCAACGCGTTTCTCCCTTGGAGAATCAACATCCACTGAGGTCGAGGGCACAAAATGGGCACAGCTGTGACTCCGGCCTCCTCGTCTTCTGGTCCTCTGGCTCCACCAGGGTGGGCTGCAGGCCTGGCCCTAGGACTCTGACTTGGCTGCCGTGGTTCCAGAATGGGGGGACCCCCCCCCCCGATGCACTGTCTTCTAGACCCTCCATTTGGCCCCCTGGATGACAACCTGAGATCCAAAGTGGCCCAGTGAATTTGTTCTAGAAATCAACATGCCAGCCATCACTTTTGCTGTACAAACACATTCATCCACTGTCTCCTTGCCCACCATTTTTCATTCATTCTCTCTGTCTCTCTCTGCCACACACACACACACACACACAGTGCTGGCTGCAGCCTGGCAGGAATATAGGCTTCCTGCCATTAATTGGAGGCTTCTGACTACAGACGCAGCATAACAGTCTATTCATAGTTCCTTTTTAATTCCAAGAAATGCTGCTCTAGCTAATACCTACTTCACGGCAAATGACTGGTTGGCATATCAGCACTTTGCAAGTTATAAACACCCCCTTTGAGCTGGGACTCCTCGTTTCTTTGAAGCGTTCTTCTGAATGAAGAGTTACTGAGTGGCCAGCAGGCCCGGGGGCGGGGGGCACAGAGGATGAGCTGCCCAGAGAAGTGGCCGGCACCGAGAGATGCTCAGGGAGGTGGGCGGCCAGGGCTGATCCACGGGCTCCACTCTCTCCAGAAGCTCCAGGAACCAGGGGGCACCCAAGCCACTTCCTACACGGCAATCCCGGTCACAGCTTTCTTTGCCGGACACCCATTTCCTGGTGTAAACGTGCAAATGGTTTAGGAATTGGTCCCCTGCTCCGTAGCTTCTCGAAAGCAATCCCTCTCTCCAGACCTACTCTGCCTTCCAGGCTCTTCTACACTTTTGAGTCTGAGGCTGGTTTTTATAAACATGTCGCGTTTCGTAAATTGAGTGAGTGGACTTTCCTGGTTCCGTAAACATGCTGGAGGCATCTGGGGCCCCAGGAAACACACTTGCTCCTGAAACGTACCCCCAGAGCAGGCAGGATGGCGCTGAGTACCGTACCTGAAACGTACCCCCAGAGCAGGCAGGATGGCGCTCAGAGTACCGTACCTGAAACGTACCCCCAGAGCAGGCAGGATGGCGCTGAGTACCGTACCAGCTGTCATTTCCTGAGGACCTACTGTGTGCCGGGCATTTTACCCACACGATCTGATTCTCTACTACGTAGTGGATAACATGACTTTCCCCTTTTCTCGGCTATGGAAGACGGAACCGAGGAAGGGTTGGTGAGCTCATCATGGCTTCACCATTCTGAGAGGCAGAGCCAGGACTTATGATGTCAAACTAGGACAAGCACTTGAGCTAAGTTTCTGGGGACTTGGGCAGCCGTCACTGCCCTGTTTTTGAGATGTTTGTCTTCAGTTCTGTCCCCATTGCTCCCTGAGGGCTGTGACTCAGCCTCCTCTTCCATACTCTGGTCCTGCAGGCCCCTCGCCAGGTTCGCCTGCTCTGCACTTCCCCATCCATCAGGACACGGGGTCCCGGGCCTGGGCAGCAGCCATGCTCACCCCATTGGCTGGGCGAGTCTGCCCCTGGTCTCCCCAGGACCCATTTGTCCTGAAGATGAATTGTCACAGCTACTAATTTCGAACAGTATGAAATGCCATGGTCAGCGCCAAGACTGAACAAAGCCAACAGATGCTTGGCCTTTGAGGGAGGAGAACACTGCGAGCTCTCCTTCGTCTTCCTTTTGATTTGCTATTCAATTAAGAAAGAAAAAAAAATTGGAGAGGATCAGTGAGTAGAAATCTAATTGGAAAAAAACAGAACCAGTTCACACAAACAGGAAGTGTGGTGTCTGTGAGCTGGTCAGATGCTGCGTTGGGGCTTTTTAAAACGACAGTGCATGTTCTAGACCCAGTGTGCATCTCCTCTTGCCTCCCTTCACGAGCCTGGGTTCTTAGGCTTAGTTTTCCGGGGGTCTCAGAGGACCAGGGCTGAGCATCAAGGATGCAGGGAGACATCGGCCCTCTGCTCTTCCCGCCACTTTCGCTTCCTTGGTCGTACCATCCACCTACTCATGTCTTCTTGGGAAATGTTTGCTTGCAAAGGATAGACCTCCACCCAGTGCTGTTAAAACAAAAAAGGAATTTATTGGAGCAGCAAACCCTGGGGCAGGAAGGGCATTTAGGTTTGCACCTGGCCCCCACCCCAGTGGGCATCAAGGGATCAAGGATTAGGCTGTGACTCTCCAGCGCTCCCTCTGGCCCTTGAGTCTCTGCCACTGCTGATTTCTTTGTCTCTACATATCTCTCTCTCTCTCTCTCTCTCTCTCTCTCTCTCTCTCTCTCTCTCTCCCTCTCTCTCTCTCCCTCTCCCACTCTCCCTCCTTCCCTCCCTCCCTGCTTCTCTCTCTCTCATATACAGACCATGTAGCCACCTTAAAAGGGTGCCTTCAGCCTAGAGCCTTCATTTCCATATGGTCCACTGCCCACCACCAGCTTACCCTGCCCCTCTGATCTCCAGCGCCACATTCATGAGAAAGAGCATATGATTGGTCCATGTCTCTCTCTGTGCCTCGGTTTCTGTTACGATAGGTATACTAATAGTACCCATGTCTAGAATTTCCGTGAGGATGAAATGAGTTAGTGTTGCTTCACTGAAACTCAGATGAGTATAACTCTGTGCCTGGTACATAATTAGTGCTCAAAACTTGTGGTTGTTACTGCTGTCCTTTCTATTATTCAGTGGTCCTTGTGTGAAGAGTCACGTGATCAGATGTTTTCCAAACTATCTCAAAGAGAAAACAACCGGCATAGAAAAAAGTTTGCTTCTCTTGAAGAACTAATATGAGTACTTGATAAGTAAGATCTTTGTGGGATATTTTATAACGTTCAAAGTGCTGCCACGTACACATTTCATTTGATTGCCCTAATAGTCCGTGGTTTTGTGAAGACTGTTCAGTAAGGGAGGAAACTGAGGTATTGAGAGGTTAAAGTATTGTCTGCGGGTATGTGGTCTGTGAGTGACAGAGCCTAAATTCACATCTGGTCTCAACTCTAAATCCTGTGTGTTTTCAACTTTATCAGAGGTGGAAGGTTTCATAAACATCATATTTCCCTTTATACCTTGGCTGCTAGGAAGCTCAAGCTAAGTGTGATGCCCTTGGTTGTTAGTATATTTAGTGTATCTCCTAACCATGGTTGTTAGTATATTTCTTATACTGTATTGTCATCAAGTGCAGTACTTAGATATGGTAGATTTGCTTTTGCATACGTGCATCTATTGCAAGTAGGTAAATCGTGCCCTCAAATGCATTCAAAAGTGATGAGGATGAATTTAACTTCTAGAACATTGTGGTTTCTGTTTGTGGGAGAGGACAGGTTCTGGTGGATGCAGCCTGGACCCTCTGCCTTCCTGTGATTTGAGTCTCTTTTCCAGCCTCCATGTCAGGGGTCTTTGCCCATCTCTTTCCAAAGCAAAAAAGGTCCCTCCCTCCTCCCCAGGCTCTCTCTGCTTCCCTCTGATACCTGGGGTGCAGGGGTGTGGGGCTGCTCTTCTCAAAGGCCCTGGCAGTGACACATGGTCAAAAGTTAGCTGAGACCTTTCTGAGGCTGAGATGGGGACAGCATCTTTCCAGACCTCTAATCAGGGTCAGCTCCTTAAAGATTTTAAACTTGCCACGAACAAACTAAAGTGTATTACAGGAAGGGTTGATGTGTGTCTGGGCGGAGTCTAATGGTTTTCTTGGATTTTGTCCCCCAGTTCTCAAGGGAGGTGATGCTGGGGTACCCAGTCGGACATCTCACACAAGATTCTAATTTCTTCCAGAGTTCCCCTTCCCCTAGACAAGAGCCAGACATACCTGGCCTGAGTCCTGACTCCGGCCCTCTGCAACCTCCCTGAGCCTCAGTTTCCCCATCTGTAACATGAGGGTAGTGTCACCTCCCGCAGGAATTGTGGTAACAGCCAGCAGTATTAATAACACTGATAACAAGGGCAGCTGACACTCGGAGGAGACTTTGCCGTGGGTGTGAGAATACGAGCTAACGCTTCTTGAATGCTCACCATATCCCAAATGCAGTGGTAAGCACTCTGTGTATTTTAACTCATTAATGTCTCACAACAGCCGAGGAGAAAACAGAGAGGTCAACAATTTGCCCAGAGTCACACAGCAAATACATGGCAGAGTCAGGACTCAAAGATGAGTGGAAGGCACTAGCTCAGACCATGGCATGCAGTGGGTTTCTCTGCCCTTCCCCAGGGACCGTGAGGCCAGCAGCCTGTTTCCCTTGTGGAATAATGCCTGCCAGCATGGCGGTCAGTGCCTCCCCTTGTTCCTCTTTCTCTGACTGCCTTGCACCCTCTGCTCTTCATTTTCTTTTTTTTCTTCTGTAAAAACCCAGCCTTGGCCTTAGCAGGCTGTGCAAGGGCCTGATTTTGCAGCGGAGGTGAGCTGGGGAGCACTTCTGCCTCTTGGGGCCTGGTCTTTCGGAGGGAGCCGGTTTACAGTTGTTTGAAACACAGGTGCTTGGTTTACAGAACCCAAGGTTGTTAGTCGATGAAATGCTCATCTCCCACCAAATAAGGTGGGATTCAGACCCTTTGGGCTTGGGGGCAGTTCCCTCCTTAGAGCACCTGCACGGTTTCAGGGCCCCAGCTCCCCTGGGAGGGATGGAGACACCCCCACTGGCTTAGCAGCTGGCCTGAGGGCATCTGACCCGAGAATGCAAAGGTGTTTGTCTGACTCTCCCTTTAAATTTTCTTTAGTTTTGCTAAATCGGTCCTCTTTTTAATCTAGATGAATCCTATCCCCCAAATTCTACTAACAGACTTCCCGACACACCCATCCAGTAGGGCTTTGTCTTCTGAGCACCACCTCAGGGTGGTGGGGCAAGTCTCTGTGGTCCCCAGAGGCCCATAGAACCAGTGAATGGATTCTCTTTCCTACTGCTTTGCTGCTGCCGTCTTGAATAATCAAGATGGAACTGGACAACAGAGATCTCTTCAGCCTTTAAGTCATCGATCCCTTTTGTCCATCCCTTAACCAGTGAAGTAGGATTGGTAAGAACAGTGCCTGTGATAAAGGCATTGCTCAGCGAGGCCTCTGTCACCCAGAGGACAGAACAGAAAACAAATATGCCCCCTTCCCGCGTGGCAGAGAGAAATAATTGCATATTTCATGAGGGGTTCTTAGTGTCTCATCTAGAATCCTTAGCAAAATATGTAACCAGACCCTGTTTCATCCTTTGCTCTAGGTCCAGCTTCAAAGTTCAAAGGAGATTTTGTCCTTTTCATTATCTGACAAACCATGTAGAAGTTAGGTTTTGGGTGGTCTCTGCTGACCAGCAGAGACCATATTGTACATCCCTTGGGCGCAGAATCCCAGCTTGAAGTAGACACTGGACCTGCCCCTCCGGGTGTTCTAGGAGAAAACCAAGGCAGCTAGATTAAAGTGGAATTCTAAGGGGCTTTTAATTAAAAGGCTGTGGTATAGACCAGAGGCCAGGGATTGATACCTGCTGTGAAACTAAAAATGGACCCTTTCCGCAAAGCAAATGGGAGAATCCCAGAGATGATGGGTCACTGGGAGTTGGAAAACAAGAGAGGCCGCACACATCTGCCTTCCCATCTCCACATACCCCGCCTCACCCCTCCGGACAAAGGAGTTCAGCAACCCTGCTCCAGAATGGGCTTTTCTGGAAAGGGCAATCCAGGTATACTGGTGTAATGGTCTAGGGTGGGGTGTGCTAGGATTTGAAGTGTCTCAAAGTCTGCTATAAACCTGCTGTAGGGCTGAGACATTAGAGTGTAATCTCTCAAGATGTTTCTAGACACGTGTTTTCACTGGACTTAGATATGTGTGATTAGAATCCGCTGCCTAATGAACCCGTGAGCCAGGTTCAGGACATCTGAACAATCTCACAGCTGTCTAGCAGAGTTCAGGTAAATCTGGGTGGATGGATTAGGGAAGATATTAGGGACAAGTCTAGAACATGTCAGATAGTTTAATTAGGAAGGATGATTTTGCCCATTTGGCCATTTTGTCCAGTCCCCCAAGCTGCCTTAGGTCATCACTGTAATTTTGAACTGGTAGGTCTCTAGGAATCTAGAAGGAAACAGGTATTTATTTGGTCTCCCCCCAAGTGATGATGTAGTGTCATCATGTAATGATGTCATCATGTAACAATGTCATCGTGCAATGATGTCATCGTGCAATGATGTCATCATGTAATGACAAATTACATTGTCAGAACCTTCTGAAAGAGATGGTACCTACTCCTGGCCCATCACTGGGGTTTCCTAATATCTTGATGGATCAAATTTTGTGTTATACCCCTCAGGGTCCTACATTCCAGACCCTTTAAGGTCAACCTTGCTCTTAGTGCATCCCATTCAACCCATTGAGGAGCAATAGGTGGGTTAACCTAGCTGAGAGTTGACCTCAAGGCTGGGGAAATGGTCTTTCTGCCCAGGTGACTGAAGTGACATCAATCCAAACAGAAATTCGCTCCTCTAAGCCCAACAATGCAGAGCTCTGGAGCCAACAAGAGGCTGGTGTGGGAGTGTATGGGCTCCAGGATTGCAGGGCTCTCAGGAAGCAGGTTCCTCACACCCTGGTGTGGTGTCTTGGATGGTGGTGGAGTGGAGGTGATGAGACTGGACCAGTCAGTCCACCACCCAACACACTACCAATGTTCCTCAATGCTTGTTGAATGAATGAAGAAGTCGATGTGCTTTTGTAATCATGTTTAGACAGAAACCTACACTCAGAACCCAAGGAGGAAATCTTTTGTCCTCCAGTCTCCTTCATTCAGTCGGTATTTATTGAGCATCTATTCCATGCCAGGCAGGGTGTAGGTGTAGCGGTGAACACACAAACAAGTTCCTGGACCGCATACAGCTTGTAGAGAACAAGCAGATGGTCGTAGATTCATGAGACGTGCCGGGAAGGAGGAGGGGCACAGGGGCCCTCACCTGCTCAAGAAAGTCCTCCCAGGAGGCGACATTTTAGCCTCTGCCTGACAGGTGAGTTAGGGGTCAGCTGGCAAAGGAGAGAGAGAAGTGGATCCAGTGCCTTCTGGCAGGTGGTCAGGTAGAATCCAGTATGGAAAGAGCTGATGATGGCCTCTAGACACAGCACAATTTTAGAAAACAGCAACAATAATAATAACGGCTGCGATTTCTCCCTGCTCTCCGTCAAGAGAACCTTTACCTCCCTCTCACCGACTGTGGCTTTAACTGGGTGAGTGGTTCCTTTAGAAATAATTAGAGATTGTAATCAGTCACTACTCAGAAATCTTGCAGGAACTCATTTGCAAGTCTCTTCGGGCTTGGTCTTAAAACTTCCCTAAAGCTGTGAGGACTTGTCAGTCAAAGCCCCTGAGAAACCATGCTGGATTTCAGACGAAAAGAGAAGAGGAAGTCAGACGTGCCTGCAGTCAGCAGACACAGCAGCACACACCATTTCTTAGTCTCGGTTCAGAAGCCTCTGGAATAATCAAACGGTCTTCAACTCCAAACCCCTTTAAAAAAAAAAAAAGAAAAGGGAAGAGTCCTGAGGTTAGTTTTCATTGGCTCTGAGTTTGTTGTCTCTAAGAAGCAAGGAGTTGGAGTTGGAATGAGAATCTCAGACACAAGCCAGCCATCCCTCTGAGGTTAGCGTCGATTTCAGGGTCACCTCACCTGTGTTTTAAAACCAGTCTGTCTTAGTGCTGTGCGTTTTGCAGTGTCCCTGTGGAAAGTGCTGGCTACAGTGTACTGTTGTCCTGCTGGTTCAGCTCAACATTAGAGACCCCTGAAGTTCTGTCCCCAGTGACTTGAACATCCAGAGGCCCCATCCCTGCCCAGGAAAGCTTGCTTCCCTCCCGGTCTCTCCCCTGCCCCACTTGCTGGAGGGGATGGGGGAGAGGATAAAGAGGCAATGGCTACTGAGGAAGGCGGTGGGCAGAAAGGGACAAGGTAGACAGCCAGCATCTTTCTCCCTCAAGGGCCAGTAAAAGCAATACCATCCTTACTTTGGGTTGATTGTTGGAAGGGAGAATGTGGCTTACAAAACAGTGGAATCGCAATTAAGACGTAAGGACAAAGCTGGAAAAATACACCAAAACATGAAAAATAATTATCTCTGGTGAATGGGAGTTTGGGGGATTTTTATTTTCCTCTTATCATTTACCTCTAATGATTACTTTTAGTTTCTAGAATTGTTTTAAATAGTATAGCAAGAAAGAAAAAAAGAGAGACTGAAACAGAGACATGGAGGCCAAGACAGAGACACAGACACAGACACACAGCTGGAATGACCGCTAGACCAGGGCAGTCTGAACTTGCCTCCTCTCCCACTTCCACTGTCACCTTGAACGAACGGCCCTTTGAACTGCAGCTTCCTCTTCTATGCAGTCATGCCTGGGACTCCTGTCTAGACCATCTTATCAGTCGTTGTGATGCTCAAGGGAGAAGATGTAAGGGGACCTGGTAAATTATGAGAGATTGTATATATGAAGAGGATTGCTTTTATCCAGTAATTAGGTACTGAGGATTTAAACAGTGTTTCTTCACAGGTGATTTACTGGAATAATTTGTTAAGAATGCAGATTCCTGGGCAAAGATTGGATCTCTGGCACAGATTGAATCTCTGGGAACGGGGAGTGGGGGGGTGGAATTTGCATTTTTAACAGACACATACGCGCCCCTTCACCTGCCCTGCAGATTCTTGTGTTCACTGAAGTTTGAGATCCAGGCACTTAAGCGTCATAGCAGGAACATGAGAAATGGATCTGCAGAACCATACATGCGCATGATTAAAGTGTGTGCTTGTACGTTTAGAGGAGGCTCGTGAAGCTGGGGAAGGGAGATCTACAAAGTGTAGGTCAGATTCAGAAAGGCTAAGAGGACAGGAGGTGTGGGACATCCGGCTGGAGGGTGCCTGGGGAGCAGGGGCACAGGGGTAGGTGGGGATGTCCTCTCCTTTCCTGGTCTTCCTCTCTGGATATGTGTATCAGGCTGCTGGGGTGATTTTGCACGCTCTGGTCCCTGATCTCCACCTGCCCCCATGACTGGGGGCTCTAAGTAGCACTGGGCTGGCTGTACAAGCTGGCACCTGGTTCCCTAACCCACTGGGCTGGCTGGTGTCAGATGACAGCAGAGCCAGTCCAAGAAACAAAGGCAGCACCAGGGCCTGCCTCTTGGGCCTTGGAGGCACTGGTCTGCTCCCAGTAGACTCTGAAAACTCCTCTGCTCCCCCTACAGTTCCTTCACTCGTTCATTTGAGAGGCAGCATGGCGCCATGGCCAGCACACTCAGGAGCCATGTGCCTGGGTTGGAATCCTGTCTCTGCCGCTCACTTGCTTGCTGTGTGACCTGAGACCAGTTACATAACCTCTCTGTTCATGCAGCCTCTTGTCTCAGAGGGCTGTCATAAGGATTTTCACTGAGATAACCCTCACGAAAGCCTTGTCACAGGGCCTGGCATATAGGGAGGGTTCCATGACTGTTCGCTACTGATAACAATTATCAGCTGTTCACCTGATAACCGTTTAGGGAACATCTACCGTACTAGGTACAGAGGAGGGACTAGGAGCAGGAGCTCATGGTCTGGGGGCTGAACAGCTTCCTGTGACACGCTGCGACAATAGCAGCATGTCCAGGACACAGCCGTCACAAAGCAGCTGCCTCATCAGTTGGTCCAGAGGAGGAGACACTTGGATTTGGCCTTGAAACAAAAGGGGACAGAATGCGGGGGCAGCATCCCACGGAGAGGGAAGAGCTGTGACAAGCCCCGTCTAGGGTGTCACATCCTCGCTCACTGTCTGCTCTGCTTGCAAAGAAATGGGACAGGAGGACCTCTCGATCGCTTACCCTCTGTCTCACAAGAGGCCAACAGTTGAATCCAAGGCCACCTTGGAGCAGGCAGAAGATGCGGCAGTTCCCTAGAAGGACTCTCCTGGCTCCTGGGTTATAGCTGCCAGAAGAGTCCCAGCCTGGCAGGCACCCCGTCCCAGCCGTGGGGTAATTAGCCTTCAGAAGCACCTCAGCAGCGCCCCAGCGTGAACGCCAGTACAGGGACGAGCCTCTGCCACCGACCCGCAGCAGCCCTCCAGCGTCCTTCTGAGCA
The DNA here is from genome assembly GCF_003676395.1 of Aethalodelphis obliquidens. Taxonomy (NCBI): domain Eukaryota; kingdom Metazoa; phylum Chordata; class Mammalia; order Artiodactyla; family Delphinidae; genus Aethalodelphis; species Aethalodelphis obliquidens. Next base: position 47,660,211 of record NW_020837952.1, read on the forward strand.
CGGCCCTCTGCTGTCCGCTTCCAAGCCGTCTTCCTGGGGCCAGTTTTTGCTGCCTGCCCCCTTGCATCCTGTTTGTGCCTTGACTCTGGCCATCTCCTCCAGCATTCCAAGCCAAAGAGCACAAACTAACCAGAACCTTCTTTGGAGAGCTGGTTTGCTGCTCTCATGGGCTTTGGAAGAGCGGAGGGTGGTCACAGCCATCCCCCAGACTCAGCTGACCCCCGCCCTGTAAACAAGTGCAGCCCAAACAGTCCCCCACCAGTAAACCAAACAGGAAGTTCAACCCATAAGCAAACCAAAGCCCGAAGGAGCGTGCTAAAGAGCTTTCATTATTGCCTAGTGTGTGGGCCGGCGGCTGTCTCCTACACTCAGACCTTAGGGGGTGAGCCCTGCTTGGGTCGGAAGTGTCCAGAAAACAGATCTAAAGGGAGGCTTTTCCTGGTTTTGTTTGGGACGGGATGGAGAGCAGAGGATGGGGGGAACCTGGTACCTCCTGTCCTGTAAATGGGCTTTCAGGCTATCACGCTGAGGCCACATTTTATTATAAAGAGCGAGCAAGCTGGTGTGAAGCCCTGTATCCCTCCCTGAGGGCCCCAAGACTCAGGCCCAGAACTGGACCTCTCTAAGTTTCAGTGTTCTCATCTGTCAATCAGAGATGCTCTTACCCACCTCTCAGGGTTGAGGAAGGGACTCGGGAAATACACCAGGTTTCTAGCCCTAAAGAAAGACTTCTGAAATGTTAGTTCCCTTCCCTACCCTTCTCTAGGATGATGTCCCGACCCGAGTGTAATGATTCCAGAATGTGGTTTTGACTGAAACCGTGGCTCTCCCCAAGGAGCGTCCATTCACCGAGTAGTTTTGAGTGTTGCCTGGAGCTGTGCAGGCATGAGGGGTCAGCTGTGGCACCTGCCCCTGTGGTCTGACAGCCAGGCAGTTACTCCGGTCTTTGCTGGAGTGTTCGGTGATTGTAGGTCTGCCTCTCCATCCTGGCTCTGGCCTAGGGCTGGAGGAGGGGGAGCCAGCTCCCCAGCTATGCTCCAACCCTCCAGGAGATAATGGAACTGCTGGTGGCCAGAAGTTGTGTTCCGGTGGCACCTCGTGTATCGGGGGTCAGGGAGTGTTGGGTCATATCCGTGCCCTGAATGGCCTCCTGGGATCAGTGACTTCCTGGCGTGGCCCAGGCTGTGGCCATAGCATGTTCTGTGTTGGCCCACGTGCTGGAAGCCAGCAGGGCTTTTCCTGTACACGTGCAGACTGTGGAACAATGGAAAGCAATGATACCTGTTATTCTAAGGACCTTCGAGCCCTGACTGGGTCCTGGCAGGAGATCTAGACTATGGCATGTTTTCATGGCTGTTTTAACCCCAGGGGCAATTTGTATGCGGCCTGAAAACCAAATCACTGGACTTTCACTTACTTAAAAAAAATTCATCTCTCACATTTGAAATCAACCCTCTTACCCCATCTCTCAGTTCCCCCCCCATCTCTTTTCCCTTCTCCAAACCCACCGTCCAAGGGGTCAGGGATGGGAGAGACTCCAGGATGGGGGATGGGCAAGAGTATCTGGCACCTGTGTTACTAGATAATAAAACATCTCTTGGTGTTTTGCCGGCTAAAATCACCTGGTCCCACTGTCCCTCAAGTCAAAGTGCTGGGATCAAACCTGAGCTCGGTCAGGTAAATCCCATTCATATCGGTGTCACGGTGTCCCCGAGGCATTTGCTGAATCCGGGAGGTTGACGTTATCTATCAGTACCCTTGGTCTCCAGCGTCTCTTTGGCTGCCTCCTTCCCAGCTTGCATCATTTACGAGACCAGATGGCAGAACAAATGGTGATTTATTTTGCAGGGACATGAAGCATTGGAAACTAACTTTCCTTCTAGAATTAAATATTTATTAAGCATTTTTTAAGCCCTGATTTCCTGACACATCGTCCACAAAGAGGGCATCAGCCCTGTGCTTTGAACTTGACATGTACCGTCTTGTTTAATCCTCCTTGCGCACTCTTGTGTAGTAGGTGTTACCAGCCCCGTTAGAGGTGGGGAAACTGAGGCCCAGACCAGTTAAGTGACTTGTTCCAGGTCACACAGCTGGGATTCCCACCCCTGCCCCTCTAAAGTGTGTGCCTCTTCCACGATGCTGTGCTGTCATCAGGCTCTTGAACTAGAAGGTGATGTAGGTGAGAAGTATCTTGCACATAAGTATAGAGGGCACGAGGCCAGACTTTAATATTTGCTTGATGTAAGATGTCCAGATCCCACAGGGAAATGATCTCCAAATTGATTCAAGATTGCCTAGTGGAATGGAAGAAAGAGGAAAGGGGACATTTATAAAGCCTTTGTGGGAGGGAGTAACACGGACTGTGGATGTCAAGAAAGTGGCCTTGCCTGCTGTGGGGACACCTTCAAACCCAGAGAGTTCCTCAGTGCCCACTCCTGCACCCCGAGCCTGCCCACCAAGCAGGACTGAGCCTGAGCTGGGGTCACTTGGTGGTAATAGCAGGTGGTAATTTGCACATGCTGTGTTTCAGGCATTCTTCTGAGCGCTTTACCTATACTGTGAGCTTGATTCGACTGCTATTCCCACCTAACAGGTGAGGAAACTGAGGCACAGAGAGGTAGAGTAACTTGCCCAAGGTCACACAGCTAACCAAGTGGCAGAGCTATGACTCAAACCCAGGGAGATTGGCTCTTATCTACACTGGCTCTGAGGGGAGGAACTCTGCATTTTGAGACTTGAAGTTAGGAGGAGAGAGGGGCTTGGGGGTGGAGTGGGGAAGGAGGTTCTTTGAAAAGCCAGCTGGGGTGATTTGAGCTGGGGATGTCGAGGTGGCTGCTCTCCAGCGCCACCCCTGGTGAGGATGAAGGACTGAGTAAATGTTCCTGGGTGGGAATGTAGGCTTGGGCCTCTCCCTGCCCCTCCAGCTCTTTCTGCAGCCTTTGGCTGGGCCCAGCTCCTGGGAAGAACGCTGCAGGGCTCTCCCTGTGCCAGCAGCTCCCAGGACAAACGGAGGGGAGGGCTGGGAGGGCCTGTCTGCAGAGTGGCACCTGGTGAGCGCTGCCATCAGGAGGGACACAGGGCGTGCTTGTTCAGACCCGGCTGGCAGAGGGGCTGATGACTTCACACTTGTCTACAGAAGTGGATGTGCCTTTCTGTTATTTTTATTATTTTTATTTTTTTTAAATTTCAAAGCAGTTGGAAATACTTAACTGCTGGAGGAAAATCCAGCCTCAAAATCCAGAAAGAGGGTGGTTGGTCTCAGGATCTGATGTTGGTTCTGCCCAGGAGAGAGGTCCCTGCTGAGGGGCCAGTAATTCCAGGCCCTATGTAGGCATGTGACGGATGGCGTTCATTTCCCTGTCACCCAGGACCCATTTGACAGAAACTGAGGCTCAGAGAGGTTGACTTGTCCAAAGTCACGTGGCAAACAAGGGGCAGGGTTTAGACCCAGGAGTTCAACCCAAGCACCTGCCCCCACCCTGGTCGTGAGTGCAGATGTAGGTGGAAGGTGGGATGGACTGCAGTACTCTAGTCCCATATTTCTTCCTCTGCCAGGAGCAAGGGTGAGGGTGTTGGCTCATTGCACCCTTCACCCCATGGGATTGAATGTGTTATATTACACAAGAGCTTAGAACAGTGGTTGTGTTAGAACAGCACTCAAAAAACTCAGCTCTTCTGGTGGTGCTGTTGGCTCTGCTGTTAACGAGAGCAACAGTGATGACAACAGTAACCCTACAAGAGAGGCAAATCCAGGCCCCTGGGGACACCAGGGAGAGGGGGTACCAAACTGACCTGGGATGGGGGTGAGGGTGGTCATCGTCTTGGAGGAAGGGAGGTCTGAAAGCCCACAGCAGTTAGCAGGAAGAGTGGCAAATCGGAGGAGGTGAGAGGAGTGAGGCTTTGGGTCTGCACAGATCCCTGCACAAGGAAACACAGCACTTCCGGAGAAGCCACAGTGGTGGGCGTGCCCACTGGGCGACAGGGCCGGGGCACATGGGTCCTGAGTCCAGGCTCAGGAGTCTGAACTCCCCGAGGAAGGCAGTAGAGACTCGTTGGGGGCTTAAAGCGCAGGAACAGCGGAGTCAGAGCCGTGTTTAGAGGGACTGATCTGGTCAGGATGGGCCCCGGGCTTGGAGCGTGGGAAGCCATCCAGGCTAGAGGGGATGTGGTTTGCGCCAAGGCTGCCAGGATGGGGAAACGGGGCTGGGCTGCGAGGAGCTGATGTCCGGGCGTCTGGCAGGGCACTGGGCACACAGCAGTGCCGTTCCCAGAGGCGAGGACACGGAAGAGGCAGGGGACAACCACCTTCAGATATTTGGAGGTTGAGATTCCTGCGGGACGTTCCCGGGGCAGCCACCCGTGGGAACCACCCGTGGGAAGGTGAGACCGTGCTTCCTGCTTCCCCATGAATCCCACCTTCCCCAAAGTCTTCCCCTACAAAACGGCAACCCTTGTGTCCCTGAAAGGTCTGGGGAAGGAGCATTCCACGCAGAAGCGATGGGAAGTTCAACCACCCTGAGATGAAATGAGTGCGCCTGGATCAGTGGAAGGAGGAAGGAAGCGGGGTGGACGATGGAGGACAGGAAGGGGGGAGGGAGTGTTGCCAAATCTGGCTCCCTGTGCACCGTTGTCGAATAGAAATACGGAGACAGAAAACTGGAAGACAAGAAATAGAGAAGCTTTTTATTTTCTTTGCCAGGCCAAGGGAAGACACAGTAGGTTAACGCCTCAAGAACTGTGCCCCCCTCCTTGGGGAATCAGAGAAGATTTTATATGGGGGGCTCGCAGTCTGGGGTATGTGATAAGGATCAAAGTAGTGAAGGTCTTGCATTTCTTTTCTTCTGCAAATTCATGGCCAAAGCTGGCATCAGGCGGCTCTGCAACCGGGTCTGGTGTCCCTGAAGTTATCGGCCCCGTGACCTTCTTTCTGACATGAAGAGTGCTACAAGGGAGTGTAGGGGGGAGGAGAAATGCCAGGTGCAAAGGGTGATTGTGTGGAGTCAGGGAGTAATCAGCTTTGTGAAGGACAAGTCTAGCTGTAAGTGTTTGTTAGTAGTCACAGCTAAAGAATAACGAAGATTGCTTAACCGTTTCAGGCCTGTTTATGTTGTTTCCCCAGCCTGTTCATTGTTTCCTTATCTTCCTTGTTTATCAGAAAAGTCTCATTTCTACTTTTGCTGCAACAGGAGGAAGGGCGAAAGGCAGGCAGGCAGGAGGGAAGCCATCTTGCAGCAGAGGATGCTGGGAAAGAGGCCGGAGACGCACAAGCTCGCAGGGTGAACGCCGGGCCTGGCGGAGCTGGAGCTGCCCCCTGAGGCGTCCAACTTAGCCCCTTGTATTTCCAGATGTTTCTGGTTAGACATTCCTATAAAACTCGGAGAAAATGCCCCGCCCTTCTGGATTCCCGCCTGTTTGAAGAGCACCCAGGCTGACTGCGCCGTGGCAGAGCCCCGAGAAGCACGGTGGGCGGGGGCCCGGGACCCTCATCGGGGGCTGCTCCATAGCCGCAAGGACGGCTGTGCGCCTGCGCGAGGCCCTGGCGCTGGGGACGTGACCGCTCCGCTGTGCCCAGAGCTGGCCGAGTGAGGGCCTCATAGGGGCTGGTTCGGCTCCGATCTCTCCACTCGGGTGCCCATGGAAGACGGGGCCCCTTTAAGTTCCATGAACAGAGCTGTAGATGTGCTAGAAGTCGTGGGTAAACCATGCAGAAAATCCGGTTTATGAAAGCCATGGAGAAAGGCATCTGTCCCTGAGCCCTGTGAGGCGTGCTCGTTGCCGGGCTCGATAGAAACGAAACACGGCTTCAGGAGACAAGGCAAAAGCCACACGGTGTGGCTTACAGAACTGAAACTGGTGGTATCTTTGGCAAGAAAATCTGTTTTCTCTTTAACACCATTTATCGATGATCTTTATGCGATAAATTCTGAGAATTGTTGAAACTTCTTAACAACTTCAGGAAGGGCATTTAATCAGCGCTTCCTTCCTAAGAGCTTGGTTCAGTAATCACTGCCCTGGTGTTTTCAATGCCCGCAGCAGCCAGGCGTGCCCCTCCAAGGTAGATCTGGGCAGTGGGGGAGCCTGTGTGCTCCAGGCTCTTTCTGATGGGAATGACTTAGGGTCATAAATAAAGGTGGACCAGCTACAGGTCAGCGTGGGCATGACTAGGCTCGAGGCCGAAGACCCCTGCTCCAGAACTGGGCCACCAGGGTTACATCTGGCCCCTACGACTTACAAGGTGTGGGCCTTGACATAAGTGTTGAAGCTCCCTGAGCCTCAGTTTACTCATCTGTAAAGTGGGGATAGCACTTGTAGGTTATCCTGAGGATTGACTGAGATGGTGGCTGTCGAGTGCCTCGTAGGATGCCTGGCACATGGCAGGTGCCTGGCCCTCCCGTCCCATTACTGGACGGGCACCGCCGGCACCATCCTTGTGGCATGCAGGCACAGTTCCCACACAGTGGACTGCACCCCAGGCACAAAGGTCCAGGTCACAGTGGACCTCTCCGTCAAAGAGCGAAGGTTGACGACCTTGGAGAAATGCTTAACTTTCTGGGCCTCAGTTTCCTTATCTATAAAACAAGGTGTTAGTTTACACCTCACAGAGTTATCAGAATCAGAGGTAAAATTAGGTAAAGTCTCAGCACAGTAGGTCTGGGTCTGCCATGGCCATCATTGTGACTCCGTATTTGACAAACGGGCCTCCTGCTGTCAGTCTGGCTCTGATGAGCCATGACTTCATTTAAGGGTGCAGAGCTCCCCATGGTAGTAAAGAGACAGGAGCCCTCACGGACCCATTTGTTTCTCAGTCCTCTTGGTCCCAGGCAAGAGTCTGTTGCCATGCAGAACCCCCATCCCAACCCAGGGTCTTCCTGGTCCACCCCTGTCCCTCCACCATATCTGATCCCGACTGGACTCAGCCCCTCACCTGCCACATGACAAGTACTCGCTAAAACTCGTTGACCTCAGTAAGTGCAACACCTGGTTTTCTTCCTTTTTCCATCTAAGCCTGCAGGTGAATTTGTAGTATTTTATTGTCTGGCCACCTTGGGGTTGTAGACTTGTTAACGAATGGTCAGTCGATCTAGAATCTAGATCATTCTGTTTCACTCCGGACCTCACACTGACCCTTTGCCCAGCGCCTTCCTCAGGGCAGTGCAGCAGACACAAGAGTGGAGGTATTCCTGCCTCTCTTGAGTGACTGCAGTTTTTAAGGTTTTTAAAAGAAAACAGAAACAGGGGAGGAGGAATCCCCCAGGAGGTGGTTTTGCACCCAGGGCCCAGCCTGGAGAATTTGCAGAGCAGGGGGAAGTGAAAGGTGAGCCCTGGGGGACGGCAGTACCAAGGCTCTGTCTCCTGGGAACACGGGTGGTGGCCTGTCCCCAGCTGTCATCATGTGCCTTTGGTCCCTGGAGCTCAAGGGCCTCCCCTGGAGGCTTCAGTCACCACAGGAAGTAGATTCATTCATGAAAATCAGTCCCCCCAGGCCCTGACCCCACTTGCTTTTCTGAACCTCTTGTTCATTGCTTTGGCTCAGAGAATGCCAGTTAGTCTATAAAAAAAGATGCCCAGCAGCCCACCTTGCCCCGCCAGTGTAATTATGTCTGTGAAGCGTCCTTTCTGGAAGGCTGGGATGGGGGTGTTCTGCAGCCTCCCACAGGCCCCCGTAGGCTCATTCGGCTTTGGCGGATCAGCCTGTCCCTGTCACTTGGGGCACACGGCCTGTGCAGGGACAGCCCTGCTCTCTGTTCCTGCTGAGTCTTCGTGCTTCCAGTTCCCACCCCAGCCCCGGCTTGTGTGGCCTTTTAGCCCAGCTCACAAATGCTCCTCTCTCCAGCTTCCCGGGAACTCTCCTTTCTTGGGGAAATCATTTCCTCCCCCAGATAAAGGGCATTGCTATTTTGTCCTGCTTCATCCTCATGCCCACCTTGTGACATAAAGAGCTCTCAGGTATTGAGTACTTATATGCCAGGGCATACATAGCTCTTCACGTCTGATGTTTTCCACCACCTTCGAGGGAGGAGCTGTTGTTTTGCCCATTTTACAGATGGGGAAATAGAGGCTTGGAGAGGTTAAGAAAGCCCCACGCTTCTAGGCTAGTAGGCACTAGATCTGGGAGTCTGACACCAGCGTACTCCTAACCCCTGGGTGAGCACTTGTCAGCTGCCACATTGCATTGTTTTCCTTTCCTCATCCATGTCTGTTGTTAGAATGTGAGATTTCTCCCCAGAGACAAACCTTATCTGGCTCTGCACTGGCTACCCGCCAGTGCCTGTGCCAACTGAGGGATTGAGACGAAGTGTGGAGCAGCTGCCAGGTGTTAGGTGTCCCTCCTCGGCATGGAGAAGAGGCCTGGGAGGTTAGTGACCTGCTGGGCAGTGGGAGAGGGGCGAGCCAACCAATCCAAAGCCCACGGAGGGGTAAAGTGGAGGGACCTGCAGGTTGTAGACTGGCTCAGCTTGGAGACTAGGGTACCAACAGTGTGCCTGCCAGAGGTCAGGGGTCAGAGCCTTTTCTGCCCCGCTCAGGAGCCTGGGCGCATGCAGCTCGAGCTTTCTCTCCCACTCTGCCCTGGACTCGCCACTATTTGGCCTCCACCCAAAAGAGACAGCGGAAGTGAAAGGACAGATGACATCAGCCACTCTTCCCTCCTTGTTGGCTCCTTAGGGCAGAGGTCTAGCTGGGGAAGGTGATGTGGGGAATTTCCGCATCTTTTCATCGTTGCACTGGCCTGAATAGAACATGAGTGATGCCTCCAAGATAGTCCCCTGTGCACCCACAGTGCATAGGGCAAACAGCGAGCTGTTATCACCGCCACATAGAACCTTAGGAGGTCAGTGCTGTCCTAGGCCCTATTTTACTGATGAGAATATTGAGGCCCACGTCAAGTAACTTGCCCAACTTCCATAGCTGGCGGATGGTGGAGCCAGATTTTAACCCCAGGCTGTCTAGCTGCAGAGTCTGTGTTCGGAGCCGTTCTGCCCCTTGATGGAAACAGCTGCAAAGAAGACCTCTTTTTTCTCCCCCATGGGAAAGCACTTTTTTTTTTTTTTGCGGTACGCGGGCCTCTCACTGTTGTGGCCTCTCCCATTGTGGAGCACAGGCTCCGGACGCGCAGGCTCAGCGGCCATGGCTCACGGGCCCAGCCTCTCAGCGGCATGTGGGATCTTCCCGGACTGGGGCACGAACCCGTGTCCCCTGCATCGGCAGGCGGACTCTCAACCACTGTACCACCAAGGAAGCCCGAAAAGCACTTTTAACTTTAAATATTAATTGCATGTTCATTAGGAGCAGCCGTGGGCCAGGTGATATGCCTTGTTCTTTGCTGACTTTATCCCTTCAAACCTCATGACAGCCTGTAAAGTATGTGCTGCTATCAGCTTCCACTTTACAGATGAGGAAACTGAGGCGGGGAGGGTGGAAATGCCAGCCCTGGGTCATGGCACTGTCAGGGGCATTGCCAGGATCCATGTCCAGATGTGTCTGCCTGACTTCAGAGTCTGATCTCTGTGTCGGGTTGACTGAGCAGAATCCTAGACTTCCTAGGCAGGGTAAGAAAGCAAATACTCCCAGTATTTGTTCAGTATTTATTTAATGGCATCAGTAAGACACTGATTTTCTATAAAAATTCTATCCTGAAATTGAGTCACTTATTTTCTTCCACTGGCCCAAATAGTCACTGTTCTTTTTTTTTTTTTTAATTTTCTTCATTCTTAAAACTTCTTCTATTTTTTAATTTAATTTTTACTTTATATTGGAGTATAGTTGATTTGCAATATTGTATTAGTTTCAGGTGTACAGCAAAGTGGTTCAGTTATACATACATCTACTCTTTTTCAGATTCTTTTCCCATATAGGTCATTACAGACTATTGAGTGGAGTTCACTGTGCTATACAGCAGGTCCTTGTTGATTATCTATTTTATATATAGTACTGTGTATCTGTTAATCCAGAACTCCTAATTTATCACTCCCCCCCAACCTTTCCCCTTTGGTAACCGCAAGTTTGTTTTCTATGTCTGTGAGTCTGTTTCTGTTTTATAAATAAGTTCATTTGTATCATCTTTTTAGATTCCACATATAAGTGATATCATATATTTGTCTTTCTCTGTCTGACTTACTTCACTTAGTATATAATCTCTAGGTCCATCCATGTTGCTGCAAATGGCATTATTTCATTCTTTTTATGGCTGAGTAGTATTCCATTGTATATATGTCCCACATCTTCTTTATACGTCCCTCTGTCGATGGACATTTAGGTTGCTTCCACGTCTTGGCTACTGTAAATAGTGCTGCAGTGAACACTGGGGGTGGATGTATCTGTTCGAATTATAGTTTTCTCCTGATACATGCCCAGGAGTGGGATTGCTGGATCATAATACAGTAGATCTATTGATATTTCTAGTTTTTTCAGGAACCTCCATACTTTTCACCATAGTGGTTGTACCAATTTACATTCCCACCAACAGTTCGGAGGGTTCCCTTTTCTCCACACCCTCTCTAGCATTTATTGTTTGCAGACATTTTGATGATGGCCATTCTGACCAGTGTGAAGTGATACCTCATAGTGGTTTTGCTTTGCATTTCTTTAATAATTAGCAATGTTGAGAATCTTTTCATGTGCTTTTTGGCCATCTCTATGTCTTCTTTGGAGAAATGTCTACTTAGGTCTTCTGCCCATTTTTCGATTGGATTTGTTTGTTTGTTTTTGCGGTACGCGGGCCTCTCACTGTTGTGGCCTCTTCCGTTGGGGAGCACAGTCTCCGGACACGCAGGCTCAGCGGCCATGGCTCACAGGCCCAGCCGCTCCACACCATGTGCGATCTTCCCGGACCGGGGCACAAACCTGTGTCCCCTGCATCGGCAGGCGGACTCTCAACCACTGCGCCACCTAGGAAGCCCTGTTTCTTTGTTTTGATATTGAGCTGTACAAGCTATTTGTATATTTTGGAAATTAATCAGTTGTCGGTCACCTCATTTGCAAATATTTTCTCCCATTCTGTGGGTTGTCTTTCCCTTTTGTTTATGGTTTCCTTTGCTGTGCAAAGGCTTTTAAGTTTGATTAGGTTCCATTTGTTTATTGTTGTTTTTATTTTCATTACTCTAGGAGATGGATCCTAAAAGATATTGCTGTGATTTATGTCAAAGAGTGTTCTTCCTGTGTTTTACTCTAAGAGTTTTATAGTAACCGGTCTTACATTTAGGTCTTTAATCCATTTTGAGTTTATTTTTGTGTATGATGTTACAGAGTGTTCTAGTTTCATTCTTTTACATGTCCAGTTTTCCCAGCACCACTTATTGAAGAGATTGTCTTTTCTCCATTGTATATCCTTGCCTCCTTTATCATAGATTAGTTGACCACAGGTACGTGGGTTTATTTCTGGGCTTTCTATCCTGTTCCATTGATCTATATTTCTGTTTTTGTGCCAGTACCATACTGTCTTATGTTTTGTTTTGGTTTTGAATTGTATTTATTTTTTATACAGCAGGTTCTTATTAGTTAGCCATTTTATACATTATTAGTGTATACATGTCAATCCCAATATCCCAATTCATCACAGCACTACCACCACCCCGCTTTCCCCCTCTTGGTGTCCATACATTTGTTCTCTATATCTGTGGCTCTATTTCTGCCTTGCAAACCAGTTCCTCTGTACCATTTTTCTGTATTCCACATATATACATTAAATATGATATTTGTTTTTCTCTGACTTACTTCACTCTGTATGACAGTCTCTAGGTCCATCCACATCTCTACAAATGACCCAATTTCATTCCTTTTTATGGCTGAGTAATATTCCATTGTATATATGTACCACATCTTTTGGGGTTTTTTTGGCTATGTTAGGTCTTCATTGCTGTGCACAGGCTTTATCTAGTTGCGTTGAGCGGGGCTACTCTTTTATTGCCATGTGCAGGCTTCTCATTGTAGTGGCTTCTCTTGTTGCAGAGCACGGGCTATAGGCATGCGGGTTTCAGTAGTTGTGGCCCCTGGGCTCTAGAGTGCAGGCTCAGTAGCTGTGGTGCACAGGCTTAGTTGCTCAGTGGCATGTGGATCTTCCCAGACCAGGGCTTGAACCCTGTGTCCCCTGCATTGGCAGGCAGATTCTTAACCACTGCACCACCAGGGAAACCCTATCACATCTACTTTATTCATTCATCTGTCAATGGGCATCTAGGTTGCTTCCATGACCTGGCTATTGTAAATAGAGCTGCAGTGAACACTGGGGTACATGACTCTTTTTGAATTATGGTTTCCTTGGGGTATATGCCCAGTAGTTGGATTGCTGGGTCATATGGTAATTCTACTTTTAGTTTTTTAAGGAACCTCCATACTGTTCTCCATAGTGGCTGTATCAACTTACATTCCCACCAACAGTGCAAGAGGGTTCCCTTTTCTCCCCACCCTCTCCAGCATTTATTGTTTCTAGATTTTCTGATAATGCCCATTCTAACCAGTGTGAGGTGATACCTCATTGTAGTTTTGATTTGCATTTCTCTAATAATTAGTGATGTTGAGCAGCTTTTCATGTGTCTCTTGGCCATCCAAAGACATCTTCTTTGGAGAAACGTCTGTTTAGGTCTTCTGCCCATTTTTGGATTGGGTTGTTTGTTTTTTTAATATTGAGTTGCATGAGCTGTTTATATATTTTGGAGATTAATCCTTTGTCCGTTGATGCATTTGCAAATATTTTCTCCCATTCTGAGTGTTGTCTTTTCGTCTTGTTTTTGGTTTCCTTTGCTGTGCAAAAGCTTTTAAGTTTCATTAGGTCCCATCTGTTTATTTTTGTATTTATTACCATTACCCTAGGAGGTGGGTCAAAAGAAATCTTGCTGTGATTTATGTCAGAGTGTTCTTCCTGTGTTTTCCTCTAAGAGTTTTATAGTGTCCAGTCTTACATTTAGGTCTTTAATCTATTTTGAGTTTATTTTTGTGTATGGTGTTAGGGAGTGTTCTGATTTCATTCTTTTATAGGTAGCTGTCCAGTTTTCCCAGCACCACTTATTGAAGAGGCTGTCTTTTCTCCATTGTATATCCTTGCCTCTTTTGTCATAGGTTGTTGACCATAGGTGTGTGGGTTTTTCTCTGGGCTTTCTATCTGTTCCATTGATCTATATTTCTGTTTTTGTGCCAGTACCATATTGTCTTGATTACTGTAGCTTTGTCGTATAGTCTGAAGTCAGGGATCAGATTCCTCCAGCTCCATTTCTTTCCCTAGAGATGCTTTGGCTATTTGGGGTCTTTTGTGTCTCCATAAAAATTTTAAGATTTTTTGTTCTAGTTCTGTGAAAAATGCCAGTGGTAGTTTGATAGGGATTGCATTGAATCTGTAGATTGCTTTGGGTAGAATAGTCATTTTCACAATATTGATTCTTCTAATCCAAGAACATGGTATATCTCTCCATCTGTTTGTGTCATCTTTGATTTCTTTCATCAGTGTCTTACAGTTTTCTGAGTACAGGTCTTTTACCTCCTTAGGTAGGTTTATTCCTAGGTATTTTATTCTTTTTGTTGCAATGGTAAATGGGATTGTTTCCTTAATTTCTCTTTCTGATCTTTCATTGTTAGTGTATAGGAATGCAAGAGATTTCTGTGCATTAATTTTGTATCCTGCAACTTTACCAAATTCATTGATTAGCTCTAGTAGTTTTCTGGTGACATCTTTAGGATTACCTATGTTTAGCATCATGTCATCTGCAAACAGTGACAGTTTTACTTTTTCTTTTCCAATTTGGATTCCTTTTATTTCTTTTTCTTCCCTGATTGCCATGGCTAGGACTTCCAAAGCTATGTTGAATAATAGTGGTGAGAGTGGACATCCTTGTCTTGTTCCTGATCTTAGAGGAAATGCTTTCAGGTTTTCACCATTGAGAATGATGTTTGCTGTGGGTTTGTCATATATGGCCTTTATTATGCTGAGGTGGGTTCCCTCTATGCCCACTTTCTGGAGAGTTTTTATCATAAATGGTTGATGAATTTTGTCAAAAGCTTTTTCTGCGTCTATTGACATGATCATATGGTTTTTCTTCTTCAATTTGTTAATATGGTGTATCACATTGATTTGCTGATATTGAAGAATCCTTGCATCCCTGGGATAAATCCCACTTGGTCATGGTATATGATCCCTTCAATGTGTTGTTGAATTCTGTTTGCTAGTATTTTGTTGAGGATTTTTGCATCTATATTCATCAGTGATATTGGTCTGTAATTTTCTTTTTTTGTAGTATCTTTGTCTAGTTTTGGTATCAGGGTGATGGTGGCCTGGTAGAATGAGTTTGGGAGTGTTCCTTCCTCTGCAGTTTTTTGGAAGAGTTTGAGAAGGATGGGTTTTAGCTCTTCTCTAAATGTTTGATAGAATTCACCTGTGAAGCCATCTGGTCCTGGACTTTTGTTTGTTGGAAGATTTTTAATCACAGTTCCAATTTCATTACTTGTGATTGGTCTGTTCATATTTTCTGTTTCTTCCTGGTTCAGTCTTGGAAGGTTGTACCTTTCTAAGAATTTGTCCATTTCTTCCAGGTTGTTCATTTTATTGGCCTAGTGTTGCTTGTGGTAGTCTCTTATGGTGCTTTGTATTTCTGTGGTGTCCATTGTAACTTCTCCTTTTTCATTTCTAATTTTATTGATTTGAGGCCTCTCCCTCTTTTTCTTGATGAGTCTGGCTAAAGGTTTACCAGTTTTGTGTATCTTCTCAAAGAACCAGGTTTTAGTTTTGTTGATCTTTGCTGTTGTTTTCTTTGTTTCTATTTCACTTATTCCTGATCTGATCTTTATGATTTCTTTCCTTCTACTAACTTTGGGTTTTGTTTGTTCTTCCTTCTCTAGTTCCTTTAGGTGTAAGCTTAGATTGTTTGAGATTTCTCTTGTTTCTTGTGGTAGGATTGTATTGCTATAAACTTCCCTCTTAAAACTGTTTTTGCTGCATCACATAGGTTTTGGGTTTTGTTTGTTTAATTTTATTTTTTATAAGCAAGTTCTTATTAGTTATCTATTTTATACATATTAGTATATATATGTCAGTCCCAATGTCCCAATTCATCCCACCACCACCCCCTGCTTTACCCCCTTGGTGTCCATACATTTCCATCCCAAAGGTTTAGGATCGTCATGTTTTCGTTGTCATTTGTCTCTAGGTATTTTTTGGTTTCCTCTTTGACTCCTTCAGTGATCTCTTGATTATTTAGTAATGTATTGTTTAGCCTCCATGTGTTTGTGTTTTTTACATTTTTTTTCCCCTGTAATTTATTTCTAATCTCATAGTGTTGTGGTTGGAAAAGATGCTTGATATGATTTCAATTTTCTTAAATTTATCAAGGCTTGACTTGTGACCCAAGATGTGATCTATCCTGGGGAATGTTCCATGTGCATTTGATAAGAAAGTGTATTCTGTTGTTTTCGAATGGAATGTCCTATAAATATCAATTAAATCTGTCTGGTCTATTGTGTCATTTAAAGCTTGTGTTTCCTTATTAGTTTTCTGTTTGGATGATCTGTCCATTGATGTAAGTGAGGTGTTAAAGTCCCCCACTATTATTGTGTTACTTTTTATTTGCTCTTTTATAGCTGTTAGCATTTTCCTTATGTATTGAGGTGCTCCTATGTTGGGTGCATATATAATTGTTATATCTTCTTCTTGGACTGATCCCTTGATCATTATGTAGTGTCCTTCCTTGTCTCTTGTAACATTCCTTATTTTAAAGTCTATTTTATCTGATATGAGTATTGCTACCCCAGCTTTCTTTTGATTTCCATTTGCATGGAATATCTTTTTCCATCCCCTTACTTTCAGTCTGTATGTGTCCCTAGGTCTGAAGTGGGTCTCTTGTAGACAGCATATATATGGGTCTTGCTTTTGTATCCATTAATCAAGCCTGTGTCATTTGGTTGGAGCATTTAATCTATTCACATTTAATGTAATTATAGATATGTATGTTCCTATTACCATTTTCTTAATTGTTATGGATTTGTTTTTGTAGGTCCTTTTCTTCTCTTGTGTTTCCCACTTAGAGAAGTTCCTTTAGCATTTGTTGTAGAGCTGGTTTGGTGGTGCTGAATTCTCTTGCCTGTAAACCTTTTGATTTCTCCATCGAATCTGAATGAGATCCTTGCTGGGTAGAGTAATCTTAGTTGTAGGTTTTTCCCTTTCATCACTTTAAATATATCATGCCACTCCGTTCTGGCTTGTAGAGCCACTCTGTTCTGGCTTGTAGAGTTTCTGCTGAGAAATCAGCTGTTAACTTTATGGGAGTTCCCTTGTATATTATTTGTTGTTTTTCCCTTGTTGCTTTTAATAATTTTTCTTTGTCTTTAATTTTTGTCACTTTTGTTACAATGTGTTTCAGCCTGTTTCTCCATGGATTTATCCTGCCTGGGACTCTCTGCACTTCTTGGACTTCAGTGGCTATTTCCTTTCCCATGTTAGGGAAGTTTTCTACTATAATCTCTTCAAATATTTTCTTGGGTCCTTCCTCTCTCTCTTCGCCTTCTGGGACCCCTATAATGGAAATGTTAGTGCATTTAATGTTGTCCCAGAGGTCTCTTAGGCTGTCTTCATTTCTTTTCATTCTTTTTTTTTTATTCTGTTCCATGGAAGTGAATTCCACCATTCTGTCTTCTAGGTCACTTATCTGTTCTTCTGCCTCAGTTATTCTGCTATTGATTCCTTCTAGTGTATTTTTCATTTCACTTATTGTATTGTTCATCTCTGTTTGTTTGTTCTTTAATTCTTTTAGGTGTTTGTTCTTTAATTCTTCTAGGTCTTTGTTAAACATTTCTTGCATCTTCTCGATCTTTGCCTCCATTCTTTTTCTGAGGTCCTGGATCATCTTCAGTATCATTATTCTGAATGCTTTTTCTGGAAGGTTACCTATCTCCACTTCATTTAGTTGTTTTTCTGGGGTTTTAATTCCTTCATCTGGTACATAGTCCTCTGCCTTTTCATTTTGTCTATGTTTTCATTTTTTCTATGTTTCTGTGAATGTGGTTTTCGTTCCACAGGCTGCAGGACTGTAGTTCTTGTTGCTTCTGCTGTCTGCCCTCTGGTGGATGAGGCTATCTAGAGGCTTGTGCAAGCGTCCTGATGGGAGGTACTGAGTACCATACTATTTTGATTACTGTAGCCTTGTAGTATAGTCTGAAGGCAGGGAGCCTGATTCCTCCAGCTCCGCTTTTCTTTCTCAGGATTGCTTTGGCTATTCAGGGCCTTTTGTGTTTCCATACAAATTTAAAAATTTATTTGTTCTAATTCTGTGGAAAATGCCATTTGTAATTTAATAGGGATTGCATTGAATCTGTAGATTGCCTTGGATGGTATAGTCATGGTAACAATATTGATTCTTCCAATCCAAGAACATGGTATATCTTTCCATCTGTTTGTGTCGTCTTTAATTTCTTTCATCAGTGTCTTATAGTTTTCAGAGTACAGGTCTTTTGCCTCCTTAGGTATTATTCCTAGGTATTTTATTCTTTATAATGTGATGGTAAATGGGATTGTTTCCTTAATTTCTCTTTGTGATCTTTTGTTGTTATTGTATAGAAATGCAAGAAACTTCTGTGTATTAATTTTGTATCCTGCACCTTCACTGAATTCATTGATGAGCTGTAGTAGTTTTCTGGTATCATCTTTAGAATTTTCTACGGATAGTATCCTGTCATCTGCAAACAGCAGAGTCACTGTTCTTTTAAAAAAGTCATCAAGACTTTTCCCAATTCTTGCTTCACTTTTCTTTAATGGATTTCTCAATCAAGCCAGCCCAGGGGGACCTTTGCCATGTTCCCTATACTGAATAATAAAAAAGGTCACTGAACAGGAGTTCAGTTTCAGAAATTCAACGGATCATGAGTCCACATGATACTCCTTAGGTGGCTGGAAGCACGGTTGTTTGCTACATCTCACAGAGATGTTTTAGCACCATGTAGGTGGCACTTGGGCTGGCCCACCCATCACTCTCTTCCTGGGTCCATCCCTGTGCCATGGACAAGAGCTGCTGAAGGTTCCTCTTTTCACCGTACAGTCCAGCAGCACAAAGGGGCAGAAGACTCGGTTTCTGGTCCCAGCTTCGCCACTTCCTGGGAGTGGGTGGATGGGTTAACATCTCTGGGCCTCAGTGTTGCCATCTGAAAATCAGAACGTGGTATCAGATGATCACAAAGGTATTTTCCGACTCTGAAGCTCTGTGTTCCAAGGGCTCTAGGGCTGTAAAATCACTCTGCACCTCTACAAACGGAAGGACCTGCCCACCTCTGATGCCATTAACTTGAGGGTCTTATTCATCTGTGGGCCCCGGGTCCAAATCCATGATGTCATGTAGGGCTCCATTATGTGTATGTGTATGTATGTCCCCAGAAGTGACTGAGAAGCAGCCCAGGTTCTTAAGTGTCTCACTAAACAAACAGCTGTGAATTTAGACATGCTTGTCCCTGTAGCACTCAATGATGGCCTTCCTGGCACTTTCATTATCCTCCCAAATGGGCCATTCTTGAACGAGGGAAAAGGTAGTAAAGCAGCTGAGACAGACGAAAAGTCTTAGTATTTGAAAGGCATTAACACGTTGGCACAAAGCTAATCACTCTTTTCTGAGTCCCGCAAGTACTGGGCACTGAGTGCCTGGCACTTGGGACACAGAGATACCCAGGCCCTGTCCTAATGGCTTTGGAAGAGGGAAATAAGTTGAACTCACACTGTTCACGGCGCTATAACCATAATTGGGATGGAGCAGCTCGAGACAAAGGGGTCTGGCTGAAGGTGGTGAAAATGGCTCTTTTGGGGCCCCAGGTCTGTGGCTGAGGTGGGGAGGAGGGCTTTGAGCCCCTGTCTTAGAGCTGGCTCCACCTCCCCTCCTAGCGAAAGACCAGCCTTGCCCTCGCCAGGAAACACACACCATGCAGCCATGAAAGCCTAAGAGAATGTATCCTTTGAACAATAGGGAAATGGGATATTGTTGAAACATGCTACTTGATTAAGAAATAAATTGACCTCTGGGGGTGTCTCCTAACCCATGGTTCACTGACTCTGAAATTCCACGCACACTGTACAGTCTTCTAATACTTACTAATAGCTGATCTCTCTATAGCTGGAAAACGGCTCCTTAGACCTCCAGTTTGCTTAACAAACAGCCGCCAATCCAAGTTGCCTCCAATTGCTTCTGTCTCTGAGTCAGTGAGATATTGAATCGCCGTGAGCCAGGCGTTTTGCATAGGTAACAAATGTGTTGGATGTTAACTGCAGAACCTGTTCATGTAAAAGTGACGGCTGGGGCTTCTCTGGTGGCGCAGTGGTTGAGAGTCCGCCTGCCGATGCAGGGGACACGGGTTCGTGCCCCGGTCCGGGAAGATCCCACATGCCGTGGAGCGGCTGGGCCCGTGAGCCATGGCCGCTGAGCCTGTGCTCCCTAATGGGAGAGGCCACAACAGTGAGAGGCCCGCGTACCGCAAAAAAAAAAAAAAAAAAAAAAAAAAAGTGACGGCTGATCAGCAGTTTTCAAGATGGGACACAGGATCACCAACCTTGGAATCGGCCTGGTAGAATCATCCTGGGGCAGCCGTCAAGGGCAGGGACCTAGAACAACCAGACCCACTGAGTCAGAACTTCTCCAGGTGGCGTCGAGGAATCCATATTTCACCAAGCGCCCACTGTGATTCTTACATAAAGAGTGAGATGTGCTGTTAGGCTGCGGGAGAGGCAGGGTAGTGTGCTCACTATACTGTCGGCCACTTTGGAAGCTACCCTCTGTCATATTTATAGTGATAAAGAGAAGTGCTAAGTGCTTTCCTTGTAAGCTCTCACTGAATCCTCTAAACAACCTTGAGGAGGAGACACGATTGTTGTCCCCATTTTACAGATGGGGTAACTAAGACCTGAGGAGGCCAAGTGATGTGGGTAAAATATGAGCGGTAGAACATTCTGGTGAGTCTAGGAAGAGAATCAGCAAGAACCAGTGAAGTCAGTCGGTCCCAAGGAGGGAGAAACCAGAAGGAGAAGCTGGGGCGTCATAACCTTCTGCCTCAGAAGAGCATCGCCCTCTGGGAGGCCCACGTGGGTGGGGTGCTGTCGGCCACCTCGGCTGGGAGAGAGGTGAAACGTTGGAGGCTGCACAGTGGAACCCTCCCCCGCCTCCTGCCAGCAGTGACTTCCAAGGGTCCCAAAGCATCAGTCAGCAGTGCACATTCCACCTGCCCTCCGACTTCTGCTTTCCCAGGAAACCCAGCCTCCCGAGCACGTGGGAGGCACATCCCTTCCCTGCCATTGTCCCTGTTCCGGGCCACCATTCATCGGACGCCGGTCCAGCTTGGCAGCAGCATCCCCATCCCTGCACACACACACACCCCGCAGCCTGCCCAGGCCTCCGGAAGCCTGAACAGCTGATCTAAGATGGAAATGAGCCCCTGCAGCCACACCTGGTCAGGCTGAAAGGGAGCCCTTGGCACCAGCACCCTCGCGTGATTCTCCTCCTGCTTCCTGGCCTCACCATTCGGGTGGAAAGTGCCAGTTCCCACCCCCCACCCCCCACGTCAAAGGCTACCGCAGGCACCCTGAGCCCATTTCCACCCGGCACCAGGCACCCCAGCTGCTTGTCTCTTGGCCTCCGGCCTCTGGGCTGATACTGAGCTCTTGCATTGCAGCTGCAGGATCTTTGCCAGAAACCCTCCATGGGGAGATGGGCTGGGGCTGCAGATTGAGGCACCAGGAAGCCCATGCGGCCTCATCAGCCCTTTTGTGGCCTTTAAGAATCCCTGTCACCCCCAAGTCATTCATTCACGTATGCGTGCATGCATCCATTCGTTCATTCAACAAAGCTTTGAGTGTCTAGTGTGTGCCAGGCACCGAGGATATGAGGATGAACACACAGTAAACAGTACCTGCCCTCTTGGAGTCTACATTCTAGAAGGGAGAGACATGCAAAATAAGTAGACTGTAATGAGAGTGTTAGAAGGAGGTATTACCAAGAAGAGTGGGTGGGCAGAGCTGAGGTCCCAGGGGTGTCTCTTAGTAACCACTGCTGATCGTGAGCTATCCTAATTGCATTCTGAACTTCTGCAGTCTGGCTTGTTCCACCTGACTCTTTCCCCCCTCAACTCCTTACAGTTCGGTTAACTGAGCAGCACAGCTGGGTGGGAGGCAGTGGTGGGCACAGCTCAGAACAGCCCTTTCCAAGAGGGCACCTCGTTACTAGTCCCACCGTCCAGTGCCTGGGTGAGAGTACCAACTGGTGGCCCCCGTGCAAATCCAGCCCAAACAAGTTTAAAAAAATTTTAAACCCCACTAAAAAAAATTATTATTATTATTTTTTTTTTGCACTATGCGGGCCTCTCACTGTTGTGGCCTCTCCCGTTGCGGAGCACAGGCTCCGGATACACACGCCCAGCGGCCATGGCTCACAGGCCCAGCTGCTCCGCGGCATGTGGGATCTTCCCGGACCGGGTCACGAACTCGTATCCCCTGCATCGGCAGGCGGACTCTCAACCACTGCGCCACCAGGGAAGCCCAAAAAATTATTTTTTGATTGTAGCTAACATTTGAGAATGCAGATGACACATAAAATCGGGTTTTCTGGCTTCTCTTGAGAATTTGAAACATCCCAAAAGACAAGGTCCCCATATTCCCTCACGACAACACGAGCAGGATTTAAGTGGCAATCTCCCACCTTCAGTGGCTCAGGGACTCCCTGCTGGCTCCAGAGGGCATTGGAGTTTGTGACCCTAATCCAGGTCACCAAATTTAAACCCTGATACAAAAGAAGTATCTTAACCCTCTGCTTGCTTGTTTCTGCCCTCAAAGTACCCAAGGTTAAAACGCAGCTCAGAGCCTTAGCTCACCTGTGGCCGTGTCAGCTGAGCCTGGCTGGGGGGCTGCATCCAGAGGCCAGCTCTGGGCCCTCCATCACCCAGGGTCTCCTGCACCACTGCCTCACCTTCCAGGGCTCAAAATGCTTCCCATCCATTGCACCTTTTCCTTCTTTTTGCTTTGGAAAGGTAGGAAAAGCTCCTGTAGAGATTCAGTCCTTATTATTAAACAGGTGATTCCCTAGTGACAAGTTGAAATCCTAAGAAACCAATTTCCTGAGGCAAGAATATACAATGAGAAAAAGACAGCCTCTTCAGCAAGTGGTGCTGGGAAAGTTGGATGGCCGCATGTAAATCAATGAAGTTAGAACACACCCTCACGCCGCGCACAAGAATAAACTCAAACTGACTTAAAGACTTAAACATAAGGCATGACACCATGAAACTCCTCGAAGAGAACATAGGCAAAACATTCTGACATAAATCGTACCAATGTTTTCTTAGTCTCCCAAGGCAAAAGAAATAAAAGCAAAAATAAACAAATGGGACCTAATCAAACTTACAAGCTTTTGCACAACAAAGGAAACCATAAACAAAAAGACAACCTACAGAAAGGGAGAAAATATTTGCCAACGATGTGACCAAGGCCTTCATTTCCAAAATATACAAACAGCTCATACAACTCAACAACAAAAGAACAAACAACCCAATCCAAAAATGGGCAGAAGACCTAAAGACGTTTCTCCAAGGAAGAAATACAGATGGCCAATAGGCACACGGAAAGATGCTCAGCATTGCTAATTATTAGAGAAATGCAACTCAAAACTACAATGAGGTACCACCTCACACCAGTCAGAATGGTCATCATTAAAAAGGCTACAAATAATAAATGCTGGAGAGGGTGTGGAGAAAAGGGAATCCTCATACACTGTTGGTGGAAATGTAAGTTGGTGCAGCCACTGTGGAAAACAGTATGGAGGTTCCTCAGAAAACTAAAAATAGAACTAGCATATGATGCAGCAATCCCACTCCTGGGCATATATCCAGAGAAAACTATAATTCAAAAAGATAGGGCTTCCCTGGTGGCGCAGTGGTTGAGAGTCCGCCTGCCAATGCAGGGGACACGGGTTCGTGCCCCAGTCCGGGAGGATCCCACATGCCGCCGAGTGGCTGGGCCCGTGAGCCATGGCCGCTGAGCCTGCGTTCCACAATGGGAGAGGCCACAACAATGAGGCCCGCGTACCGCAAAAAAAAAAAAAAGATACATGCACCCCTATGTTCATAGTGGCACTATTCACAATAGGCAAGACATGGAAACAACCTAAATGTCCACTGACAGATGAATGAATAAATAAGGTGTGGTACATATATACAGCACAATGGAATACTATTCAGCCGTAAAAAAGAATGAAATAATGCCATTTGCAGCAACATGGATGCAACTAGAGATCATCATACTAAGTGAAATAAGTCAGAAAGACAAATACCATATGATATTACTTATATGTGGACTCTAAAATGTGACACAAATGAAAATATCTATGAAACAGAATTACAGACATAGAGAACAGACTGGTGGTTGCCAGGGGGAGGGGGTTGGGGGAGGCATGGAATGGAAGGTTAGGGTTGGCAGATGTAAGTTTTTATATATGGGATGGATAAACAAGAAGGTCCTGCTATATTGCACAGGGTATTATATTCAATATCCTATGATAAACCATAATAGAAAAGAATATTTTAAGAAAGAATGTATACATATATATGTATATATGTATAACTGAATCACTTTGCTGCACAACAGTAATTAACACAACACTGTAAATCAACTATACTTCAATTCAAAAAAAGAAAAAAAGAAGCCAATTTCCCTGGCAATGCTAATGTCAGTTAATGTGGAATCAATTCTTTCCTAAACCCTTTAAGTTTTGCAACAGGTTCAGACTAGATTCTTTCTTTAAAGGCTCAACGTTTTTCTCCTTTCTTTTCTAAACATAAAAGTTTTTAAGCATTATAGAATTCCTAGTGGTTCTCTAAGGACGCAGCCAAAGACGTTAGAATTGTGGCTTCTAGACCTTTGATCTCTGGCCCTACAGGATGGAAAGCCCCTAATTTCAAATCTGAAGACCAGGAAGGTGAAATTTGCCCAAGATCACACAAGGGTCACTGCTCAAGTCCACTCCATGATTTAGTTTATATAGCTGCTGGCATTGGAGCCTCTAAGACATGGTTCCCACCTGGGCAGCTTTCGAATCCCCAGGGAGCTGGCCACACCCAAAGCAATCACATCAGATCTCTGGGGTGGGCCCCAGCCTTCAGTGGTATTTAAAGCTCCCCTGTGAGCTGCCAGGCTGGAGACGCATGGCTCCAGCAGCTGCCCTGGAGAGGGTAACTCCCAGAGGGAGCTGCAGATCCTGGGGGGCTGCACAGTGCAGGGGCTCAGAGCACAGGCTGCCTGGATTCAAAACCCAACCCCAGTTCCTAGCTCCCTGATCTTGAGCAACTTGTTCTCCCTGCGCCTCAGTTTCCTCATTCATAAGTTGGGAACACTAATGATACCTATCCCCTAGACCGTGAGGATTAAAAGTGGCTGGTACATAGTAAGTGCTCAAGAAATGGTAGCTAGTATAAACGTAGGCCTCTTTTTTGCTGTGGATGTGGTTTCTTCAGGGATTCCTTATG
Organism: Aethalodelphis obliquidens; assembly: GCF_003676395.1. Classification (NCBI taxonomy): domain Eukaryota; kingdom Metazoa; phylum Chordata; class Mammalia; order Artiodactyla; family Delphinidae; genus Aethalodelphis; species Aethalodelphis obliquidens. Next base: position 47,684,670 of record NW_020837952.1, read on the forward strand.
ACTAGCCTTTCTGGTGAGAGTTTAGGAATTACTGGACCAGAAGGAAATATAATAGAATCATAGCAAACCAGATCCCCGGGTTTTCCTCTCCCTCCCCCAATTCTGAAATCAGCGAGATGATGGCAGTGCCCCCAAGATGCTCGAAGGGGTCTTGTATTAGGATTTGCAAGTGGAGAACCTGAGGCTGGACCCAAGCAGGCAGTTGTTAATGACAGATTCTGCCAACCCCACTCTCCTGATGCCTTTACATTTACCTTTTTCTCTGGGTTTCCATCCCTCTGCATCTCCTCCACCCGGGACAGTAAAATGGACCAGCTGCTCCTCCTTCAGTTTGGGTCCTTGTGTCTGAAAGAAACTGTAAACACCGCAAAAGATGTTTTAATTTAAGGGAAACGTGCTTTCCTTCCTTTTAAGATGAAACATAGTGAAGTCTTAAAGACTTTTTCAAACAGTCCCTAAATTTGGTACTTCAGCTAATTACAGTTGCCTTTTTTAAATGTCCAAATTAAAAATAGACATCTAAGTGAGAACACAGGACACAGCCCAGAGCCTGTAGCCATGTTCACGGTTTCCTAGAATCAGCCTTCCTCTGACCTAATTTATACTTTTGGGAGATCAAAGGGAGGTGAGGGGAGTCGAGGTTGCAGCTGGAGGTAGACCTAGGAGTTGCCTGGCAGCAGATGACGAACTTGGCTCTGTGTTCTATAATTAAGAATAGCTTGAACTGGTGAAAGATGTTAGATTACAGTCCTTTCCTCATAGTGTAAAGATGTGGTTCTCAAAGTGTGGTCCTCAGACCAGCAGCATCAGCATCACCTGGTGTAATGGGCTGAATTGTGCCCCACCCCCAGTATTCATATGCTGGAGTCCCAACCCCCCAGTACCTCAGAACATAACCGTATTTGGAGATAGGGCCTTTAAAGAGGTGACTGAATTAAATCGAGGCCATTAGGGCGGGCCTAATCCAGTAAGACTGGTGTCCTTATAAGAGGAGGAAGAGGACTTCCCTCGTGGCGCAGTGGTTAAGAATCCTCCTGCCAGTGCAGGGGACACGGGGTCAAGCCCTGGTCCAGGGAACATCCCACATGCCGCGGAGCAGCTAAGGCCGTGCGCCACCACTACTGAGCCCGCGTGCTGCAACTACTGAAGCCCCCGCGTCTAGAGCCCATGCTCCACAACGAGAAGCCACCGCAATGAGAAGCCCGCGCACCGCAACGAAGAGTAGCCCCCGCTCGCTGCAACTAGAGAAAGCCCGTGCACAGCAACGAAGACCCAACACAGCCCAAAATTAAATAAATGTACTTAAAAAATAAAAAAAGAAGAGACACCAGGGGTAAAGATGCACAGAGGGTTGAGCATGTGAAAAGGCAGCAGGAAGGCAGACGTACGCAAGCCAAGGAGAGAGACCGCAGAGGAAACCAACCCTGCGCACACCTCCAGGACGCTGAGAAAATCCGTTTCTGCTGCTGAAGCCACCCAGTCTGTAGTATTTTGTTATGGCAGCCCTAACAAACTGACAACCTGGGAACTTGCTAGAAATGCAGATTCTCAGGCCCAGTCCCAGACCTACTGAATTGGCAACTTGGAGTGGATCCAGCAAACTGCATTTTAACAAGTCCTCCAGGTGACTGCCGTGCAAGCTCAAGGTTGAGAACCATTCACATGAGGTATTATTGGTAATACCTGGCAGAGCCAGCCCACAAAAAGATGACACGTGGTCGGAAGTACGGGCCGGTCTGCTGAATATAAACTTTCTTTTAGTAGGTTCTGGAGAAGTCCCACTGGGATCTTTAAGTGGGACGGTGTGTGAAAGTGCTCTGTGAATGCTGAAGGGCCCTGTGGACACAGGTGGTAGTGACGCGTGCTACTCGTCTCCCACCAAGATAGAGACCCTCTGAATATTCCAGCATGGGCACACTGAATCCAAGAATCTCCCTCCTCGAATGAATTTCTGAGTCCCTAACACTGCGCATATTTTCTGCCCCAAGCAATTGGAATGCTACTTCTTTCTGAGAACAAAAGCAAGGAGACTTAATCCCGTTTCCCCTTTTGTCCCTGCTACCAGGAAGCCCACCACCAAAGAAGATCCTCAATCACAGCCCTTTTAGTATATTTGTTGTTTCCTCTTTCAGTTTTATGCTACACGTATGTCCTTTGTTATGGTCTCTTCAGATACCTTTGAGAAAGGAAAGAAGAGGGGAAAGAAAGGGAGTGAAAAAGGAAAGAGATTGATCTCAAGCTCAGATAATTATCAGAAAAACAAGCTCTGTTTGTAAAACTGATACAGCATGGTCGGAGAAGACAGATGTTTTCTTTCCCTGGCGAGGGAGCAAGCTGCTCACCAAGGAAATGCTCTTCACTCCCTCCTCTTCCTGGAAAGATGTCAAACTGATACTCAGGGAACCTGTTAGTTGCTGAAGAGTTGGGACCATTACAAAAGCTCCTGTGAACCCTGACTGGGGACAAGTGTGGAAGTGACATGACCAGTTCTGCATTTTCTTTAAGGTTAGAAATCACTGCTTACCTGATTACAATTTCTAACTTGTGGTTGGTCCTAATAACAAAAATGGAGATCTCTGCAACAGCCCAGGCCGCCATCTGAAATCTCTCCTGCCCCGTCCTGGCCATGATGGTGAAGAATTCTTCTCTTCCCTCTGACCTGTCCAGGGCTCCCCTTAATCCAGGTTTCTTAAACCAAGATACAAGGGGGTCCACAGATATAGCTCCCAGGGATCTGAGTTCCGAGAATTGTATTAATTTTGTATTTTTATTTTGTATTCTTATTTGTATTTTGAAAAAACGTTAAAGCATTTCTGGATTGTCAGGGCCACACCTAGTCCTGCCATGTGAAATTACGGCACACGTATTCATTGATGGTCTTGGTAGTCACGTGTACCTCAATTTTTATTGTCTTGGGCTCATTAGAAATGGGCAGAGACAAAAAATATATAAATGACGCATTTGGACCAAGCAAAGGTCAAGTGATATGAGAGGGTGCTGGATTTTACAGTAACTAGAAATGAGAAAGCAGTGGGAAAGGTGAGCGGCACATACAGGAGGAATGCCACACTGCAAAGAGCCTATCCCGGCACAGACGGCAAGTACCCTGTACGTTTCTAGTGGGGCTTTGGTTCCAGTAAACATCATCATCCGTCAGGTGAATGTTGTTCATTTGAATGTTTCCATTTGTTTTGGTCTTCTCTACCTAGTTTTATATTTTTGCATATTTTAGTACCATTATACTTTAAATAAGTTAAATCAACACTAGCCTGAAATTGTTTTAAAATAAAAACAAAATATTTTGTTAAAAGAAAATCAACACTAGAGGCCTGGGTGAATTCCTTCCTCTGAGAAGGAATTGGGAATATGTCTCAGGATTGAGAATATGCCTATTCTCTTGATCTGTGCCCCAAAGCCCTCCTGAGGGAAACTGTGCTGCCTCCTTGCAGCAGGTGCACCGTTTGCCACCTAAACTGCCGTGGAGAAGGAGGAAATGGAAGAGAAAGTAACCACAATAGCACATTCCAAAGCCCCTTTGAGTTATTTTCTGTCTCTGCAATTGGATGTAAAACGACGCTGTGGTATCGTTTCCATTTTTCATGGCTCTGCGGTCCTGAGTGCAGTATTATCTGACGTGCTACCTCCCTGGGGATTCAAACGGCCAGAAAATTGTCTCCAACTGAAAAAAGCTGGGGGGAAAGAAGGAGGACCCCTTGTTTCTCTGCTCATTTAGCCATTTATTGCCTTCAATACTGTCCAGTAGTGATTCAAATGGACAAAATTGACGGGCCCTTTTTCCTTCCTAGTCCTATTTCCTTTAGGACAGTTCTGGTTTGGGTTTGGTTTTTTAAGTGGCATGAATGCTCTTCTTAAGGTGATGAATACATCTGTTCAGAAATCGCAAAAGTCAGAGTTTTACCATTCAAACTAAATATTAATTGAACTCCATGACCTAGGGCTGGCCTGCAACAAAATTATAGAGCTGGTGAAATTTGTCTTTGAGATTTCTGGACTTCTTTCTTGGATTTTTTTTTTTCTTCCTTCATGAAGAATGCATAGGGACTTCCCTGGTGGCGCAGTGGTTAAGAATCCGCCTGCCAATGCAGGGGACACAGGTTCAAGCCCTTGTCCGGGAAGATCCCACATGCCGTGAAGCAACTAAGCCCATGCGCCACAACTACTGAGCCTGTGCTCTAGAGCCCGCAAGCCACAACTACTGAAACCCGCGTGCCTAGAGCCCGTGCACCGCAACAGGAGAAGCCACCGTAATGAGAAGCTCGCACACTGCAACAAAGAGTAGCCCCAGCTCGCCGCAACTAGAGAAAGCCCGCTCTCAGCAAGGAAGACCCAACGCAGCCAAAGATTGATTGATTAATTTTAAAAAGAATGCATATATGTTAACTGCCTTCAGTGTACCATGCCTTGTCCAAATTCTGAACTAGACTTGATCTTATTGTCTAAATGCCAACCCATACTTTTTATTTGATTTAATCAACACCCCTGCAGGGTAGGTGGCACTATTCCCATTTTGCAAATAATAGAACCGAGGCTTAAAAAGTTAAGGGTCTATATCATCTCACACCAGTCAGAATGGCCATCATCAAAAAATCTACAAACAATAAATGCTGGAGAGGGTGTGGAGAAAAGGGAACCCTCTTGCACTGTTGGTGGGAATGTAAATTGATACAGCCACTGTGGAGAACAGTATGGAGGTTCCTTAAAAAACTACAAATAGAATTACCATATGATCCAGCCATCCCACTACTGGGCATATACCCTGAGAAAACCATAATTCAAAAAGAGTCATGTACCAAAATGTTCATTGCAGCTCTATTTACAATAGCCCGGAGATGGAAACAACCTAAGTGTCCATCATCGGATGAGTGGATAAAGAAGATGTGGCACATATATACAATGGAATATTACTCAGCCATAAAAAGAAATGAAATTGAGCTATTTGTAATGAGGTGGATAGACCTAGAGTCTGTCATACAGAGTGAAGTAAGTCAGAAAGAGAAAGACAAATACTGTATGCTAACACATATATATATGGAATTTAAGAAAAAATAATGTCATGAAGAACCTAGGGGTAAGACAGGAATAAAGACACAGACCTACTAGAGAATGGACTTGAGGATATGGGGAGGGCGAAGGGTAAGCTGTGACAAAGCGAGAGAGAGGCATGGACATATGTACACTACCAAACATAAGGTAGATAGCTAGTGGGAAGCAGCCGCATAGCACAGGGAGATCAGCTCGGTGCTCTGTGACCACCTAGAGGGGTGGGATAGGGAGGGTGGGAGGGAGGGAGACGCAAGAGGGAGGAGATATGGGGACATATGTATATATATAACTGATTCATTTTGTTGTGAAGCAGAAACTAACACACCATTGTAAAGCAATTACACTCCAATTAAGATGTTAAAAAATTAAAAATAAATAAATAAAATAAAATACACATGATACCAAAGTTAAACAGGAAAAGATTAAATCACAACCTCATTAAACCTAGAACATGAGACACAAAGCAAAAAGTTTTTTAAAAAGCAGAAAGGCAAATAAATGAAATAGCAAATAGAAAAATAAGAAAAAAATTGTTTTTTGGAAAAGATACACAAATTTAATAAACCTTGAGCTAGACTAAGAAACAAAGAGAAGACTTAAAATCAGAAATGAAGGGAGAGACATTAGAACTGACAACACAGAAATAAAGGGATTATAAGAGATTTTATGCCAACAGATTGGATAACCCAGAACAAATGGATGAATTCCTAGAAATGTACAACAGGCCAAACTTAAATCATGAAGAAAGCCAGCACCTACACAGATCCATAACTAGTATGGAGAGTGTATCAGTATCTAAAACCTCCCCATCAATTAAGAAAGCCCCAGGACCAGATGGTATCACTACTGAGTTCTAAAAAACATTCAAAGAAGAATCCTTTGAATCAAGTCAGTTCTTCTCAAACTCTTCCAAAAAAGTCATACTAGTCTAAGTGAGAGTTACATATAAAATAGTGGTTTCTAAAGTAGCTGATTACCAAGATCATTTGAGAGTCTTTTAAAAGACAGAGATTATGAAATATCTTCCCCAGAAGTTATGATTCAAGTCAAGGCCTTGATGTCAGTATTTTAAATATCTGACTCTGATGCAGAGTCCAGTTTTCATTGATGTGATCACCTCTTAAGAACTGTTGTCTCTTGCTAGGGGAATGGTGGTCAGGTGCTGACCATATGTGATACTTCAGGTCTTCTTCCTTCATCTTTCATCTTGTGATCTTCACAACCTTTCCCCATTTTCAAGCTCTATTGAGATATATCTGGATTTACCTAAGAAGAGTCTTTCTGAAAATCCTCCTCTAAAATCACGACTGGGTTTAGGGATGGCTTCTTGGGGTACTTCTTAGACCTTTTTGTTGTCTATCATAGGAATTGACCCTGTTTCTCTAATCCATTGCTTTAGAAAAACTACGGCTCTTTCTTTTCATAACTATCTTTCTCTTGCAGTCTAAAGCCAAATAATACAGAATCTTCTCCTTCCCATACAGTAACTAAATAGGAATGAACACAGTTTTGAGTTTATTGTCTGTTTCCTTTTTAAGGGTTTTCACTAATAATAAGTAGAAAGCAAAGAATGAAACAGAGTTCACCAACATTTTAAGGTCCGCTATCCAAGTCGTCTTTGAAGTGTAACCGCTAAAACAATCTTCATTCCTCCCCTTTAACTTCAGAGGAGTTAAGAGACAGCCAGGCAAGACTTCTAGCTAATATTTTGTACTTTAGATCAATGTGTCACTACTCTTTAACCTCTTAGATCCCCTTTTTTACACTCATCTTTGATTTTACCGTAATTCACATAGGTGGGGGCAAGCAAATATGGCTCTGTGGGCCCTTGGCTTGAACCAGGGAAAAAGACAATTTATCTTAGCAAAAAACTAGAAGAATGATACAGGTGAACTTATTTGCAAAACAGAATAGAGACACAGACGTAGAGAAGGGAAGTATGGATACCAGGGTGGAAGGGGAACTGGGATGAAGTGGGAGAGTGGGATTGACATATATACACTACTATGTATAAAATAGATAACTAATGAGAACCTACTGTATAGCACAGGGAACTCTGCTCAGTGCTCTCTGGTGACTTAACTGGGAAGGAAATCCAAAAAAGAGGGGATATATGTATACGTATAGCTGATTCACTTTTCTGTACAGCAGAAACTAACACAACATTGTAAAGCAAATATACTCCAATACAAATTAATTTACAAAAAAAAAAAGTTAAGGGTCTTGCCCACGCCTAGGTCTTCTGATTGCAGATCTTACCCACTTTCTACTTAGTGCTCTAATACCCTTTCCTTACTCTTCTATGTAAAAATATTATATAATGTTACCCTCTCTTATACATTTATATTTTATAACAATTTGCTCAAAGGTATGGGCTGAAGGCTTCATTCCTGTATTAGTTCCCTAGGACTGCCATAACAAAGTATCATAAACTCAGTGGCTTAAAATAACAGGAGTTTATTCTCTTACAGCTCCAGAGGCTGGAAGTCTAAAATCAAGGTGTCAGCAGGGTCACGCGCTCTCTGACGGCTCCACGCGTACACCCTTCCTTGTCCTCCCCTGCTTCTGGTTGTTGCTGGCAGTCCTTGGCATCTCTTAGCTAGTGGATGAATCACTCCACCCTCTGCCTCTGCCATCACGTGGCCTTCTCTGTGTGTGTCTCTGTATTCTCTCCTTATAACGACACTAGTCATTGGACTAGGACCCACCTTAACTCAGTATGACTTCAGTTTAATGAATCACATCTGCAAAAAAAACCCCGTATTTCCAAATAAGGTCACATTCTGAGGTCCCCCATGAATTTGGGGGGATCACTATTACCGCCTCTATTAAAGAACGTTCTGACATCTGTGAACAATTGGGAAATTTCTTTAGCTACAGAGGGGCTTTCCCCCTTTCCTATCAAGCGTCCCTGAAGAGATAATTAACTGATTCATTCATTCATTCAACAAATACTTAGTGACCGTCTACTGTATGACTGGCACTATTGCAAGCACTGGAGCTACAGCCCTGGAAAGAGAAAGTTCACACTTCATGGTACTTGCATTCAACAGGGAGAACCTTTTGCCAGTGTGGTATCAAGGTGTGGCCGAAAGGGCAAGAACTACAAGGCTTCATAATAGGCTCCAGAACTGGCTCGTCCTCACTTCTAACACGTTCTGCTAGTCTGAGCAGGTCACAGCCAGCCAGAGTCAAGGGGCTAGAGAAGTAGACTCGACTTCTTGAAGGGAAGAGTGACAGTGTAGGATTGTAAAGGGGAATGACCGTCGAGAGGGCAGTGACGACTCCTTTGAGATTTCCCCCAGTTGCCTGTGAGACTAAGGTAGCAAGAGAATCTCCTGTTTGCTCATGGAATTTTCACATTAGCACTCTGTCTTGGTTTGCTTCCTTCCCTTGAGTGTGGAAAGTTCCAGTGGTGATTGCATCTACTTCAGAGAATTGCTGGGAAGATTAAAGATAATGTATTTCAATAACCTGAAGGTGTGAAGGTGCCTGACACAGAGTAGCTCCCCCAGCTGTCTGCTGTTGTCTCATACCAGCTCATGATCACCAACACCATCATCGTCGTGGAAACCATGAGAGAAGACAGACACAGAGCCCTAAAGCAAGATGTAATGACTTGTCTCCATTGGCCACCAGGATATCCCTCAGGTCCCCCATAAACTCATCAGTGTCCCTAACTTAAGCCCATCCCAATTGCCCTATGCATATTCTAGAATGAATTGTACAGATTGCGGTTCAGAGTTGGAAACACAAGGCCAGCTTCTTGGGTCCCACCCAGGCCCTTGGCTCCACTGACTTGCCTGTGCAGGTGGCTTTAGGAGCGGGGGGCTTTCACTGATCCCTCCACATTACCTACTCTGGACCACCCACAGTCCAGCCTGGAGAGGGCAGTGGCTCTGTGGCTTTGGGTCCCTGTGAATCAAGTGGTCGCCCGACTTGAGAAAACCAGGCGTGAAATAGACGGGGCAATTGTGCTGTAAAGGACGCTCAGTGGGGAGGGTGTTTAGAGGAGGGAATGATTCTTCCACTTGTGTGGCCGGAGAGTGTGTTGGGCCTTCATGGATTATCCAGTTTATACCCGCAGAAAGGGAGAGGGAAGAATCCCAGATAGGAGTGGCTGGGCCCAACAGGAAAAGAGTGAATCATTTGTTTCTTTGGAGCTTCCTTCAGTTCTAAAAGGGGGAGGAGGGCTTCCCTGGTGGCGCAGTGGTTGAGAGTCCGCCTGCCGATGCAGGGGACACGGGTTCGTGCCCCGGTCCGGGAGGATCCCACATGCTGCAGGGCGGCTGGGTCCGTGAGCCATGGCCGCTGAGCCTGCGCGTCCGGAGCCTGTGCTCCGCAACGGGAGAGGCCACAACAGTGAGAGGCCCGCGTACCGCAAAAATAAAAAAAAATAATAATAATAAAATGGGCAGGAACGGGAATGAGGTGGGAAAAGTAGGTTGGTGCTGGACTCTGAAGGACCTCAGAAGACGAGCATGAGGACGGGGACCCCATTCATTCCGGGGTCAGGGATGCAACCATGTCATCTGCAGCCCCAGAGTGGCTATCCCATAGCCCTGGTGCCCCAGTCTCTCTATAACTTTAATCATAATATTAGTATCTTTGATATTTAAAAGAAGACCCATACATCTGAAACTAACACAACATTATAAATCAACTATGCTCCGATATAAAAGAAAAAATTAAATTAAAAAAAAAGAAGAGCACATTACACATCCAGGAGGGTAGATGGAGGCATGGCGTTAAGCCAGACAACGGTAGGGTGCCACCACTCCACTGAAAGTCTGTGGGGTTGGAGACCAGGATGGCAGCGCACCAGGCCAGTGTGGCCTCATGTTGCCTCTTCTAGGTAGACTGTGAGAACTAGTTCAGATTGGGAGCGAACGGCCTTTAGGGGAGAAACCTTTGCTCCTAGAATTCAGAGGAGCACACAGCTTTCCCCTTTGGCCCCTACTGAGGCCGCCAGCTCTCTGGCCTGGCGCCTCCTAGGCTGTGAGCCCTTTAGGAAAGGGTTATATCTCCCAGGGGTGCTGGGCAGAGTGCCTTGTACTTTATGAGGTCTGGACACATGTTTGAATGGATGGATCAGTGGGTGAATATGGGGAAAAAAGAGGAAAAGCTCAAAGATAATAAATGTAAATACCCATATATGATGGTTCCAAGTGATATATAACCCAGACTTAAACTGCCTTTTGCACCAAAGCAAATGTATTGACTGATGCAACAAAAGCCTAGAAGCTGGGGGTCTGGTTTCAACGTATGGAGCTAGGTATTCAGATGATATCACTGGGAATACATCCCCTTGTCTTTCTGCTCATCCCTCCTCTGTTCCCTTCATTCCCGGTCTAGTTCTCCCTGCATGGTGGTCCCTCCTCCCTGATCCCAAGCTCCAGGGTGCATGCTCTCAGCTCAGCGAGAGGAAAGGGAGCTGAAAATGAAGGAAAGCAGGTTCTCAGATGAAAATCAAGGCACTGGTACTGAGGAAGCAAAAAGCAACAGGTGTCCACAGTGATAGGCTTGTAGAAAAACTGGATCCCCTTGCTTTGAAATAGATCAACAAATGCCAGAACTCCATGCTTTTCTTCCTGCCTTAATCAAGAAGACTGGAGGCCTGGACATCAGATTAGAGTGGAAAGTGGGCAGCTTTGGTTGCCAGGCAGACCTGAGTTTGAATACTGACTCTCGCTGTGTGATCTCTCTTAATATTTCTGAACCTCAGTTCCGTTTTCTTTCCAGCTGGACTGTCAGCTCCCTAAGGGCAGTTACCTTGTTGCACTTTTTCATTACCGCACCCCCAGCATGCTACCTGGCACAGCCGCAGGTATTTGATATTGTTAAATAAATCAGTAACGGTTCGAGTTTGTTGTACAGAGAAAAGAAAAACTGTATACGTGAAGCTCTGATAAAATGCCTGGCATGTAGAGGGTGATGGGTAAGTTACAGAATTGGTCATTATCATTACTGTCCAAAGGAAGCATGGTGGAACACAGAACCGAAATAGTCCCGACAGCTGATGGAGAATTGGAAAGGGAGACGGGCCATTTAGGTTGTCAGTGGCTGCCTTGGTGGCCCGCATTGGCCATCGTGTCATGGATGTGGCCCAGTGTAAACATCCCACACAAGTACTGAGTACTTCTTCTTCTTGTGTCCCCTCTGCAGCTGGAGCTCTCCAACACGGCCGTCCTGCACCAGATGCGGCGGGACCAGGTCACAGACACGTGCCGGGCCAACAGCGCCGTGAGCCGCAAGCGGCGGGTGCTGACCCCCAACGACCTGAAGCACCTGGTGGTGGATGAGGACCACGAGCTCATCTACTGCTACGTGCCCAAGGTGGCGTGCACCAACTGGAAACGGCTCATGATGGTCCTGACCGGGCGGGGCAAGTACAGCGACCCCATGGAGATCCCGGCCAACGAGGCGCACGTCTCGGCCAACCTGAAGACCCTGAACCAGTACAGCATCCCCGAGATCAACCACCGCTTGAAAAGCTACATGAAGTTCCTGTTCGTGCGGGAGCCCTTCGAGAGGCTGGTGTCCGCCTACCGGAACAAGTTCACGCAGAAATACAACACCTCCTTCCACAAGCGCTACGGCACCAAGATCATCAGGCGGCAGCGCAAGAACGCCACGCAGGAGGCCCTGCGCAAGGGCGACGACGTCAAGTTCGAGGAGTTCGTGGCCTATCTCATAGACCCGCACACGCAGCGCGAGGAGCCCTTCAACGAACACTGGCAGACCGTCTACTCCCTCTGCCACCCGTGCCACATCCACTATGACCTCGTGGGCAAGTATGAGACGCTGGAGGAGGATTCCAATTACATCCTGCAGCTGGCGGGCGTGGGCAGCTACCTGAAGTTCCCCACCTACGCCAAGTCCACGAGAACTACTGATGAAATGACCACAGAGTTCTTCCAGAACATCAGCTCAGAGCACCAGACGCAGCTGTACGAAGTCTACAAACTCGATTTTTTAATGTTCAATTACTCAGTGCCAAGCTACCTGAAATTGGAGTGAAGGGTGGAGGTGGGGAGAGGGGCGAGAATCGTGCTTTTTAATTTAAGATTTTTATTTGTCAAAAGAATTCTATGGATATTGGGTTATTTTGTAAATTAATATTTGTTTGGGGATGATGCTGCGAGCAGCATAGTGAGAATTATTTAAAATCCTTAGTAGGGAAGGACGGCTGTCTTTGCAGGGCACTAGGATGGGTGTCCTTGTTTTTTAGACATGAATCCCCCGACACTTTCAGAGGTTTCTTTGTGTTCGGGTGAATTCCATGAATTGTGCATCCCATAAATTCTAATTAATGTTATTTATAGTTATTTAAACATGGTCTCTGTATAGATTTTTTTTTGTGGCAGCAAGATTCTAACGTCTTTGCAGAAGAAATCTATGTTTCGTTCTGTGCTTGCAGCAGCTCGTGCAGGGGCATGAATGTTCTCCTTATTAACCGCTCAGAGAGTCACTGTGATAACAACCGTTGTGCTGTCTGTTGATACCACCGTTCTTGAAATTCTGCTAGAAATAAATAGAAAGAGGCTCCTTTGCAAGGGACTGATTCCAAACTGATTTCAGTCGACCCAAACGTTCCTCACACGAAAGAAAAGTGATTTTTCTTTTTTTAACCCAAGGAGAGAGCTGATTGTAGCTTTTTTTTTTTCCCACCAGACTTAGCAATCTGGTAGAATAGGCTTTTCTACAGAATTTTTTTAACTGGCAGTGCCAGTTGTGATGAAGGTGAAGTGGCTGTTGCTTTACATTCAACAAGTATTTATTAAGCAACTACTATGTGCTAGGCCTAATTCTAGACCCTGCGGATAGAGCATTAAACAAAACCAATAGTCTTGGCCCTCAAGAAGCTTTACGTGGACGCAGAGTATCCAGCTTGACAGTTAGCAAACCCCTGGTATTCATGGACTTAACATGAGGTTTGCACTATTCACGAACCACCCCAGAAGGTTCAGGATCCCTACAAATTTGCATTTTTCTATGGCCCAAATTTGAAAACCACGTGCTTGGAACAGGCCACTTAACTTGGTGAGTAATCCAAGCCCATTGCCCAACATAAGAGATGACAAAAATGTTTCCTGTCATGTGCCCACTCCAATTTATTGGTAGTATCTATCTGCCTTTAAGCCCCAGAACAGATTTGCCAGGCACAGCATGGAAGAGTGCTGTGATTGATTAGTGATGTCTGCCTTGGGTGAAGGAAAGAGAATATTCACCGACCGTCTCCTCCTGTCATTTCCAGCCCAGCTTTAAGGTCTCCACCTAGAAGTGTTTTTTCTACTCTTTGCCATGTAAAAGATTAAAATTTTGTGGCAGGACTCAGACATTGGAGGATTTGCAATGGCCTGGCATTTCTACTCCTTGTGAAGGTCAGAGGCGGACTATTTGTACACTTATGCATATCCGCTCCTCCAAAGGCCAAGAAACCATCGGCCCCTTTGCAACCACCAGCAATGATCAGCAAGGACAGCCTTCTGTGATGGTAACCCATGCCATTTTCCTCTGGAAGGCTGGAAACATTCCATTCCCTGTTCCTTGCTAATGAACGTCTGCACATGCTTCTCATTTCCAATGCCTCCGCTGAAGTTTGAGCCACATCCCTCTTACAGCTAGTGAATGAGTTGGTAGCAGATACTGTATATAATAATAATAGTTCTAATAATAGGGGGAGGGGTGGGATGGGGTGTGGGTAAGTTTTGCTTTTTGTTTTTGATGCAATGTATAGAACAGAGGGGAGAAGAATATTCTAAACGAACAAAAAATAATTTATTCACAGAAGCTATTAAAATTGTATTGTAAAGCTCACAGCCAGCTCAGTGAGCGGCAGCTGTCATGTCTCACGGAGGAAATTATTTTATTGAATGTGAGTGAGGTGTGCGCTGGAGAGGGTGGCCGAAGCTATTTATAAGATGGTGTGTACCTTCTTCTAAGCTCTCTCTCCTGTGCGAAGGGCACGTCAACTGTACCCTTGACAAATAGAGATTTATGCAATGTGTTTTACCAAGTAGAGTGACAGACTTCAGCTGTCCTTGGAATTTTTCCTGGACCCTGTTTCCAGGCAGGGGACACTGTCCTCAGAAACAAAGCTTCTGCTAATGAAAGAGGTTTCTGGCATTTCCTGATAATGTGCTTCAGAGAACACAGGTTCTCCCCAGACACAAGTTGGTGTGATGCAAAATAAGGGTTTTGTAGTCAAATATCCTTGGGAAACAGAGTGAAGTCCATTTCCTTTCTGCAGGACTTTTCAGAGCCTTGAATGTGTGCTGTGCATTGTGAACTCCCAAGAGCATCACTGATGGAGTCGGTGGCATTTCCTGACCTTCTCTGAGCGGGATGCTCTATTTTGCGGATCATCTCAGAGAGCTAGCGTTCCACTGAATATTCTTTGGCTAGGTTGCTTTCGCACATCTGAGGTCTTCAAGGATAAAAAACTGCTTCCCTGACACCCCGCTTCCAAAAACAAAAAACAACAATAAAACAGCACCACAGTCTCCACCTGGTTTGTAGCAATGAAGGTACTTTATCAAATGAATTCAACTTTTGCTTAAGTGCAATGGTTCTAATCCTGGATATTACATAGGCCACGATTCCCTCCCTCCCAAAGGGAGTGCCCGAAGAGTCTTGGGTGGTGCTGACAGAAGGAGGGATGGGGGAGGGGCACAAAGCCTCAGTTGGTCCCCCTAGTGCTCAAGCCTAAGGTTGCTCAGTGCAAGCCAAGAGAGCTCAACCCTTGCTGAATGCTCCTTCGATTCTATAGTTTGGAATTGTTCAGTGTTCTTTTAGTACTTCAAGTGGAAATTCACATGGATTTCCCGCATTTTGCATTTCCACATCTCCGTCTTTGATCAGCTGTGATGCCTTCATTCGTCTTCTCGCTCTAGTGGGAAAGGGTGTCCTTCAGGGGACGATACTGCGGTATGGTTCGGCAATGAGGGGCTCTTTCTTCTCGTGTTTTGTGTTCATAGTTTATTTCCTAATGGCATAAAAACTTTTTAAAAAAAAATCAATTCAACTGTTTTTGCAGAATGTAGAAAGTACTCTGTGTCCTTGGTTAAAAAGAATCCATGGGTGAAAATGTGCCTGGGAAACAAAAGTTCTTGGTTCTTTCGTTCCTTTTCCTTTTTTTTAAAGAAGACTGTTTGAAAACGCTTTCTATTGCATGCTTAGCTGGAGAAAAGTATAGGCAGGTGTCCCATCTTCGAGCCACTTTTCAGAGGTGCTGCTGTGTTTTCAAAACCAGGTACAAAGTTGTATTTACAAGGACATTCCTGCTTAACCTGTCCCTTTGGTTGGAAAACTGTAGAATATTAGCCACAGGGTTTGAATTCCTGCAGCTGCTTCAGACCCTCCCCCTTCCCTGCCTTCCCAGCTGGTCTGGGAAGAAGGGCAGTCTGCTGACCTGTTGGTGTCTCAGAGGGGACCTTCCTTCCCACCTGTCCACCAGGTGAGTTTCACGGTCCTGCCTGTTCAGCTGTATGGCACAGGACAGCAGCGGGCAGTGGAAACTTCGGTCGGACCAGTGTCCTGGTGGCAAAGGCGTGGAAGCACCACGGTCTGATCCCTACTGGTAGAAAATTCCCAGAACAAAAGCGAGTCCCTAACAACCTTAGCTGGTGGGGTCTGGACCACTGCTGAGGTAGTGATTGCAGAAGTCCCTGTTCTAACCTGGCCAGAAGCCGAGGGACTCTGACCCTGATGGGTAGGGCTCAGAGCCGATTTCTCACAGCCTGACCATCCCCTACAGAGACACGCAATCTGAGCTGCCCCGTTCTGTGCGATCCTGGGAATGAGAATCTCTTGCCCACTCATGTCAGCAGGACTGACCTCATCACTCCCCCAAAGTTCCCACAACAAGTATTTCCTCCAGCCTTTTCCATCACAACCAACTGGACCCTATGAACGGCAGCAGGATCTACAACCAGCTTGACCTTCGGCCGTTAACGGGCGAATTTCAGTCTGTTACCCTTTGTCAGGTACAGAAGGGGCTGCCCGTACTATTTTCTTAGGAGCGTGCTCAGTGTGGCATATGGACATATAATTTAACATCTTTGTGGAGTGTGATTTTCTTTTTTTACATATTTGTGTGCAGTAGAGGGCCTGTTGTAGAAAACTCTCCCTGTATCTTACTGTACTGTTCAAGAAAGCTGAATTCCACATTGCCAACAAAAGCGTGAAAATGTTCATGAACCTTCTTCCAGGAAAAGCCATTCAAGCCTGATTATTTTTCTAAGTAACTTCAATTAAATTGAAGAAAGAAAAGAAGCTTCTCTCTGTGTATGGTTTGTTCACGGCTCACTGACAGAGGACTGCAGAGGTGGGGTGGGCTGGGCTGTGTCCCTTAGCACGTGCGGGGCCCTGCTCACGTGTATCAGAGGATGGAGTGGGAGAGACGCACATGCAGACCGCATTGCAGTCTTGGCCGTGGCAAAGACCTCCATAGAGCCGAGCCCTTTCTGTTTAGTGGATGAATAGAAGCTTTCTTCATTCCTGTTTTGTCTGTAAATTCTTTGTAAAGCGATGCATTAGAAGGCCCGCCCTGATCATGTAGGCTACCACCCCCGTGAAAAATAAGGAAACAGGCCCTGAAAGGCTAAAGGGCGTTGGTGGCAGAGCCAGTATTCAAACTTAGGTTGATGTGCCTTCAGAGTTGTGGCACTCGACGACACGCCTCTCTTAAGTGCCTGTCTTTTGTTCCGAAGTTGTAGACCTGCCCTTCAAAGCCCCGATTTTCCGATTCCGAATCCATTCCTTTTCTGATGTCGTATATAGCTTCTTTCGTTTCCACTGATGGACATTTTTAGCTTTACTGATAAGAACTATTTATTTATTTGTCAAAGAAGAAATCATCTCAAAGTTGTACCTCTATTGTACCCTAATTTTAAAAAATGTATTATGTAAACATTTTGACATGAGAATACTGAATTCAAAGATATGTCTCCTTTTTCCTTTTTTTTTTTTTTTTGCAGTACGCGGGCCTCTCACTGCTGCGGCCTCTCCCATTGCGGAGCACAGGCTCCAGATGCGCAGGCCCAGGGGCCATGGCTCACGGGCCCAGCCGCTCCACGGCATGTGGGATCTTCCCAGACCGGGGCACGAACCCGTGTCCCCTGCATTGGCAGGTGGACTCTCAACCACTGCGCCACCAGGGAAACCCTATGTCTCATTTTTCATCCATGCCGGATATGGTATCTGATATGTCCACTCACCAGCTGGTTCTCACCACCAGTGGCCTGGCTCCCACCCATTCCTGGTGTCATCACTGTCCTTGCTCTGGTCCCCTTTGGTTGGCAAACGGCCAGACCATGGAGCTTAGTTTTCTGAAATGGATGGGAAATGTGCTTACTTTTTAATGTGGCGAGTGGCTGTGACTGTTATGGCCTGTCCCTGTCTCACTTGGGACACTAAATGCACTAAACGTCAGTGGGAAGCAAGGCTGGATGAGGACACCCCCAGTCTTAGTTTACTCCCCATGGAGTAAGACTGAAATGCCCTCTCGTCAGTGGTCAGCTAATCTTTATTTCTCATGATGCCACTGGTGCCCTCTGGCTGACGCTGCAGAAGCTACAGAAACCAAGGGGCCTGTGGCCCAGAACACTGCCAGGGCCAGAGGTTATTACGGATCCACCACCAAGTGAACAAAAATAGTGTCAGGAAGAATCATGAGTATCCAATGCCGAAGTATCCTTTCTTGGGAAGAGCGCTCCTTTCTCAAGTCATGTCTGTCCTACATTTTGGTGTTCAAATAACTTTTATAACGGTAGCTATTAAGTGATATTAGAAAATACAAATACTGGCAATTTCATGTCAGCCCCCAAAGTCATTTCAAATATTTTCTCAGAAAGTTATGATATCCAAAAAGACCAGGAACCATTAGCCAGGAATGCATTTGAGGGGGCAGAAACCTGAGAGATTTAGTGGAGAACAGCACTCTGGGGAAATCCTTCCTGGGAACAATTCTGAGCTTTGCACAGCTGGTTCCCAGACTCCTGCTGGCACACCGTGGGTCCCTGGAGTCCTGGGATGACTTACAAGAAGTTGAAGACTGATCTGGTCTACGTTCACCTGTAGGGAGTTTATCAGATATCTTGGTTCTGGGGTGATGGACATTTCCAGTATAAAACAAAAAAGGGACTTTCTAGCAAGACTGACGTGAGAGAAAAACCCAGCCAAACAACCAACCTTTTCCCTGGTCCACAATCCTCTCCTAGAGCCAACCTCATCCCAATATCATAACAACCTATAGATAGAACAGCATGGAAGCAGCCTGCTGATTCCGAACACGTGGCTGGCTGAGAACTGCTCACAAACACAGTGCCTCAGTCTCTTTCTCTTTGAAACAAGAAAAACGGCAACATCTGAATTATGCCAAAGTTGAGATAAATAAGAACCCCTGAGGTTGCTAGCCCCAGTTCATCCACCAAGGAGTTGTTTATAATCTAGAGGTAATCACATCCTGTTTGGGCCTGTTTGCTCATCTGTAAAATGACAAAATTGAGCTATATCTGTGGTTTTTCAGGTTTTTTTGGGGAAAAAAAAGAGCCTCAAAACTTTCTGTGTGCTAAACACTCGTATGTAAAACAGATGAAACAGAGATGCTGTGATTGAATAGTTTGAGGCCCAGCTGAGCCTCTCCTTTTCTGTAAAATGCCTGTGGACCTCCAGGGAACCCTAGGATTCTAAGGAACACAGTTTGAGAACCACAAAGTTAGATGACCTCATCCTTTCCAGTGTTGACATTCTCTAATGATCTACCCAAATGCTCCTCTGTGGCTCTTTGTGGCTTTCCGCCAGAGGTCAGTTAGCAATTAGACGGTACCATGGAAGTAAAAACTCTTTCAAAAAGGGAGTTAAGGCAACAGCATTGAAATGAGATTAAGATGGAAGAAATAAGGAAAAGAAAAATAGAAAGGTAGAAGCAGCTGCAGGAAAGAAATAGCTCACACCCAGATTTAAGATGGGGAACCAAAGTTTACACTCCTCATTTTCAATGATCTACCAAGAAAACACTGGCTCCAAATTCCTACAAATCTCCACTAATTTGAAATACAAGACGCTGGAATGAAAAACAGTCTATTAATCTGCTTTTTATTTTTCAATGTTTGTTTTTAAAAATAATAGAGAGTCACGTTACGGGAGAATAGCAAGGGCTTCAGATTTCACGGTTTGGAAGAGCCCGCAGCTAGAGAAAGAGATTTTTTTGTGTCTGCATCCAGCCTTGGACCTTTACAGGATAGACTAAGCCAGACACCACTTTGTGCCTGGAACCAAACTGGCAGCAGGATGAAGGAAAAATGTCTAAAGAAGAAATGAAGGAGGAGGAAGGACCTCTGACTGTAGGAATGAGGCCTGTACGCTGAGTTTCTCTGTACAATGAGCACAGACTCAACTGCGGGTGGCTTGGAATTGTTGGCTTTTCATGTAGTCTTTTCCAAAAATATGTAGCTTCATAAACGAAGTCGACCACAAAAGTGGCTAACTTTTATTAATTTATATAGTTTACTGCGTGACTTGTAATGCATTAAATGTCTCCATTTAAACCTCAGAACAACCAGCAAGGGAGATATTTTTTGTTTTGTTTTAAGCTAGGTTTTTTTTTTCATTGAAGTATAGTTGATTTACAATCTTGTGTTAGTTTCTGGTGTACACAGGTAGATACTTTTATTCTTTTTACAGATAAGGAAGCAGACGGATCCTTTAAATGACATGCCCCAAATTACTCATCTAATAAGTGGCAGAGCCAGGATTCAAACCCAGGTCTGGTTGACTCCCTAGCCCACTGGAATTAGTAACACCGATGGGCCAACAGGGGAGGGGGCCAAATTCTGGGGATGATACTGCTACAAGCAGCCATTAATGAAGAGACATTACGACTCCGGCCAAAGCGCAAAATCTGATTAAATACAATCAAAGGGAGGATAAAACAAAAGAGCTGGAAGACTAAAAGGTTAAGCTTCAGACTAAAATAGTCACAGAAAACTACACGAGCAACTTAAGTTTCTGCCAGTGTTCTTGATGGGAACAGCTCAGTCCCCTCCTGTTTCGCCTTTCCTCTTGCACCACTAGTCACACTCACAACACTTCTGACACCAGATGTGTGTGGGTTTCCCCACAGCAAGCCATTCCCTGTGACACCAGCGGGTGTCCTACAATTTCACTCAATTCTGACACCATCTGCCTGGAGATAACATCAGATCCCACAGGTTAAGGCCTCACTCCTACAAGACTGCTCACCTGCCGCTCCAAGTCCAATCCCAAGTCCAGGCTGTCACTTGTGCTTCTGACAGATCGGCTATAAATCAGGGGTTCCCACCACCCCTTCCTCAGGTTCAATTAATTGGCCAAAGCGGCTCACAGAACTCAAGAAAACAGGTTCCTTATTGTTTATAAGTTTCTCATAAAAGGATATGATAAAAGACACAGATGAACATCTAGATGGAGGAGATGCATAGGGCAAGGTATGGGAAGGGACTCGGAGCTTCCACGCCTCTCTGGCCGCTCTCCCAGCACCTCCACGTGTTCACCTACCCAGAAGCTCTCGCAGCTCCACACTTTGGGAATTTTTTATGGAGAGTTCATCACGTAGGCACGATCAATCATAACTCCATTTCTAGCTCCTTTCCCCTCTCTGGAAAACAAGGCATGGGGCTGAAAATCCCAAGCTTCTAACCGTGGTCTTTCTGGGGACCAGTGCCCCCACCAAGAGTCACCTCATTAGAACGAAGGACACTGCTATCACCCAGGCAATTGCAAGGGATTTAGGAGCTCTGTGTCAGGAACTGGGTCAAAGACCAACTATTAGGGCTTCCCTGGTGGTGCAGTGGTTGAGAGTCTGCCTGCCGATGCAGGGGACGCGGGTTTGTGCCCCGGTCCGGGGGGATCCCACATGCCGCAGAGCAGCTGGACCCGTGAGCCATGGCCGCTGAGCCTGCGCGTCCGGAGCCTGCGCTCCGCCATGGGAGAGGCCACAGCAGTGAGAGGCCCGCGTACCGCAAAAAAAAAAAAAAAAAAGACCAACTATTAGAATAAAAGATACTCCTAGTGCTCTGATCACTTAGCAATGCCAAATGTTTCAGGAGCTCTGTGCCAGCAACTGGGGCAGAGACTCATATTTATATTCTGTATCTTACCAGAATGCTAGACCAATTATCGACAAATTTGGACAAACTATTTAGAAAGTTTGGACTTCAAATGAAAGCCAAATGGCAAAAGTGAAATTCAAATCGGGGTCTCAGAAGAGTCCGTGAGTCTAATGCATGGAACGCAAAGCCATAAGTATTCTGATGGTCTAGGCAGACAGGTTAACGTGGGCTTCAAATATAAACCCCAAATCAAGTTTCAAGGGCAGCCATTCAGGACAAAGATGTATAGCAACGCTGCACAGTGCACCCTGGGTGAGCAGTAGTAGGATGAATGACCTTTCTGAGCAACGTAAAGAGGCTAGACAAACACAGGCCAAGAGAGAAAGGTTGAAGGGCAGGTGGGAGTGTCTTGGGGCAGAAACGGCTTTGGATGTCTGCATGGTTAGGCTCCCTGCAGACGTGCCCGCTATTACTCTAACCCCGGGGCAGATCTCCTGTAAGCTGAGTCCTGAGCTTCCCCACCCCTTCTAAGAGCCTGCAGCTGTCAGGGGATACACTCATTCATTCATTCAAACGTGTTAAGCGTCTGTCTATATTAGACCCTCAGCAGGATGCTGAGAATATGGGAATTCTTATAATTCATAATCAAGTGGAGAACACAGGAATGTTAACAGATAGTTACAACATAGCCAAAACATACATGAAGATGACACCTCAAGCTATCCCTGGGAAAGAAGTGATCCAAGTCCGTTGCTGGAGAAAGAGAAAGGTGAGGGATTAGAGCAGGGGTGATTTTGTCCCCCAGTGGACAGACATCCACAACAAAGAAGTGTCTGGCTCAAAAATGCCAAGATTGGGGAACCCTGAATCAGAGAAATATTAACTGTTGGGGAGGGGGCAGAATCTATGGTTTTTCGTAGCTAAATGGATGTGTGGGTGAGGAGAGGAAAATGAGGCAAGGAAGAGTGGCACGTTCCCAGCTTGGCATACGGTCGCTGGAGACTGGGGCCCTTCATGGAGATCAGGTAATCAGGAACACGTTTCTGGAAAAGCTGTATATTACTTGGGAGCTTGCTAGAAACACAGTTTCAGGCCCCACACTAGCCCTCCTACGTTTTAAGAAGCCAGGTGATTCATATGCACGTTCACATTTGAGAAGCATTGGTCTAGAGAACCAGAGACCGTCTGAGACAGAGCTGTAGCTGTGGGGGAGAAGGGGTCATCTTACATTATTGCTTATTTTTCCAGCAACTCTGAGGCATGAGTATGATCAGAACAACTGTGTCTGGTTGCACAGGTTGTGCACTGCACAAAGTCGCCTAGTTGAGGATGGGGCTGATATTTGACACTTACCCTGAAGAAAGAGATGCATTTTTCTTACCCTGATTGCCAAGTTACCCGTGCAGGGGCTGTGACCACGCAGAAGATGTACTGTTCTAATTTGCACAATAGTCGTATGGCCTAGCAGTGGCCCTAGATATAGTACAGATCCACATTGCCTTATCTGCAGTTTTTAAATCTACAGAACCCTGAAAACCAAAAGGTTTTTCATAGATTTGCAGCAAGCTCACTTGGCGGCAAAACTTGACCTTAACTAACATGAGACTAATTATAGTCTTTATTTATCCCACTTACTGTGAATATTTCTACATTTTCCTGCAGAAATATTAATGTAAATATAAATTAATTTTCTTATGGGGTACAGCTCCATACACTACTGGAGCATGAGGTAATACACGCTATTTACACAGCATTATTTTTCTAAACTTTGAAAAATTCTGAACTCTAAAACACATCTGGGGACTTCCCTGGTGGCACAGTGGTTAAGAATCCGCCTGCCAGTGCAGGGTATATGGGTTCAATCCCTGGTACAGGAAGATCCCACATGCCGCGGAGCAACTAAGTCTGTGCACCACAACTACTGAGCCTGCGCTCTAGAGCCCGCGAGCCACAACTACTGAAGCCCACGTGCCTAGAGCCCGTGCTCCGCAGCAAGAGAAGCCACTGCGATGAGAAGCCCGCGCACCACAACGAAGAGTAGCCCCTGCTCGCCGCAACTAGAGAAAGCCCGCGCGCAGCAACAAAGACTCAATGCAGCCAAACATAAATAAATTAAACACATCTGATCCGAGGGTTTCAGATAAGAATTGTGAACTTGTACTAATCCAGTTTTACAGATGGGGAAACTGAAGCACAAAGAGGTCAAGTACACGGGGGAACCAAGGTTCAAACCCTCTCCTCTTTCTGCATCACACTAGTTCCAAGAAGCTTATTGAGTAAGAAGCTAGTCAGTACACAGTCCGGGCCCTTCCCTCACAGGCACTCACAGTATATTTTCAGACAGAAACATGGGTAAGAGGCACCAGGACATGCCTTTTGTGTGGGTCTCCCGTAACAGAATGCCAGTCCCCGCACTTGAGTGGCACATTTCCAAACAAAGCTCCAGATGTTCTGAAAACACTTAGCCCAAAGCCACGCACCCCAGAAGCATCCATGAACTTCAGCCTCATTGACAGACACAGAGAATCCCAGCAAGATTACAAAAGAATGAAAGCAAGTGAATTCTCATTGGATCTGTGATTGAGACAAGCAGACTAGAGCAAAACAGCATGGGATGGTCTGCTGTTGTGCTATTCTTGTTCTGCAGATGGAGGTCTCCAGCAGCTGCAGCGGGATCCAAATGCCCGTTCCTCCTTCAAAAGACACTGGTGTGCTTTGGAGAACATAGCGCCTGTCATCTCTTCAGAACCGAGGATTGCTTCTCATTCCTCTGCTCCTTCAACAAAGAATAGACTTTATTCCAATGGAAGTCAGCCTGGAGCTACAAGTTATCAACCAGATAAGAGTCAGTGTACCAGAGTCTCTGAAATTTTGCAAGCTCTGAAATTATATACGTGTGATGTATCCACAGCTGTATTCTTCACTTTTGAGTTTGCACATTTGGGTGTTGCCACAAGGTAAATACTGGAAATTTGGTATCTTGTCGCCAAAAGCAATGATGATCCACTATCTAAAACAAAAGCAAATATTTATAAAAATATTTGCTCTTTAAAAAACCTTTAAAAATATTTCGGTGAATATTGAACTCAAAATCATTTCTGATTCTTTCCATTGTGTATATACGAATTATACATGTATGTGTATTTGTCACTTTATGTTATTTTATAAACACATTTACATCTCTTTTCTGCAAAGTGTTTATTGAACTCTATTGTCCATTTAAAAATTGGTTTGTTTGTCTTATTATTGAGTTGTAAGAATTCTTTCTAAAATTTGCATCAAAATTCTTTATCAGAAATGTGTTCTGCAAATATTTTCTCCCACTCTGTGGCTTGCCTTTTCATTTTCTAAAAGGTATCTTTCAAAGAGCAAAAGTTTTAAATTTTGTTGAAGTTCCACTTACCAATATTTATCTTATTGCAGGTTATATCCTATGTAAGAACTTTGCCCAACCTAAAGTCTCCAAGATTTTCTCCAATGTTTTCTTATAGAGTCTGTTATAATTTTAGCTCATACATTTAAATCTATATTTACTTAGAGTTAATTTTGTACATGGTATGAAATAAGGGTCATAGTTAAGACTGTATACATATCCAGTTTTCTGACCATTTTTTGAAAGAACTGTATTTTTCTCACCTTGGTGTTTTTGTCAAAAATCAAGTGACCACGTACATATGTATGGGTACCTTTCTGGCCTCTCTATTCCCTTCCACTGATCTGTATGACTTTCTTCATGCTGATATCACACTGTCTTAATTACTGTAGTTTCATAATAAGCCTTGAAATCATGTAAGTATAATTTCCTCCAGTATGCTTTTGGTTTTTTATTTGCCCTGGCTATGACCTCTCATACAAGGTTTAATAGGAGTGGTTACGAGGAAAGCATTCAATTTTGACTATAAAGTACAATTCCAGCTGTAGGTCTTTTTTAGATGCCCTTTATCAGCAAATTGATGTGGCCAGTTTGCTATTTTATTAGGGATTTTTCATTTATGGTCATGGGAAATATTGTTCTGTAGTTTTCTTTTCTCGTAATGTCTTCATGTGGTTTGGTGTTATGCTGACCTCATAACATGGCTTCTTCTATTTTCTGGATGAATCTGTAGAGAAACTGTATTATTTCTTCCTCAAATGTTAAGTAGAACTCACCTGTGAAGCCATCTGAACCTGGAATTTTCATTATGGGAAGACCTTTCATTACAAATTCATCTTATTTAATAGGTATATGGATACTTAAATTATCTAATTTTTCTTGACTGAGTTTTGGTGGTTTATATCCTTTAAGGAGTACATCCATTTCCTCTAAATTGCTAAATTTATTGGCATGAAGTTGTTCATAATATTCCTTTGTTACTTTAATGTTTGTTGGATATGT
This sequence comes from Aethalodelphis obliquidens, assembly GCF_003676395.1. Taxonomy (NCBI): domain Eukaryota; kingdom Metazoa; phylum Chordata; class Mammalia; order Artiodactyla; family Delphinidae; genus Aethalodelphis; species Aethalodelphis obliquidens. The sequence continues at coordinate 47,710,203 of NW_020837952.1, forward strand.
AATTAAATACCTTTCTATGTTGGTGGTTGGTGTCTTCTCTTTTTGCTTCAATAGTCTGGCTAGAAATTTATCAATTTCATTGATTCTTTCTAAAAATAAGCTTTAGTTTCATTGATGTGTCTCTGCTGTTTTTTCTGTTTTCAATTTCATTGTTTTGTGCTCTCATCTTTATTATTTTATTTTCTTCTTCTTGCCTTGGGATTAATTTGTTCTTTTACAGTACATTAATTTGCATCCATTCTTCTTTACTAATATAAGCACTTAAAACTATAATATTCCTTCTAGGGGCTACTTTAGCCGCATTCCATACATTTTGGTAAGTTGTGTTTCCATCTTCATTTAATTCAAAGTACTTTCTAGCTTTCCTTGTAATTTCTTCTTTGACTCATGGATTACTTAGATATATGATGGGAGTTTTCCATATATTTTTCAGTTTTTTATTTCTAGTTTAATTCCATTATGGACAGAAAGATATAATTGTATCATTTCTATCCTTTTAAATTTACTGAGACTTGTTTTATGGCCCTGAATAGGGTCAATCCTGCTGTATGTTCTCTGTGCCCTTAAAAAGAACGTGTATTCTGTTGTTACTGGGTGGGTCATTCCATAACCGTAAACTAGGTCAAGCTGGCTGATAATGTTGTTCAAGTCTTCTATATCTTCATTGTTTCATCAATTATTGAGAAAAATGTTGAAATCTCCTATTATAATTGTGGGTTTATCTATTTCTCCTTGAAGTTCTATCAATTTTTGCTTCATGTATTTTGAGGCTTTCAAAATTAGGTGCGTACACATTTAGTATTATTATGTTCTCTTGCTGAATTAACCTTTTGTCATCATGAAAAGTCTTATTTTTCCCCATTAATATTCCTTGTGCTGAAGTCTACTTTGTCTTGATACTAATATAGCTACTCCACTTTGCTTTTTTCAGTTTGCATTGTATATCTTTTCCTGTTCTTTTACTTTTTTTTTTTTTTTTTTGCGGTACGTGGGCCTCTCACTGTTGTGGCCTCTCCCATTGCGGAGCACAGGCTCCGGATGTGCAGGCTCAGCGGCCATGGCTCATGGGCCCAGCCGCTCCGCGGCATGTGGGATCCCCCCGGACCGGGGCACGAACCCATGTCCCCTGCATTGGCAGGCGGACCCTCACCAACTGCACCACCAGGGAAGCCCTGTTCTTTTACTTTTAACTTCTGTGTCTTTATATTTAAAGTAGCGTTCTTTGTTATAAATGAATCTTTTCAATCTAATCTAATAATCCCTGCCTTTTAATAATAGTATTTAATTTAATCTAATCTAACAACTCCTGCTTTTTAATTATTTAGACAATTTACATTTAACGTAAATATGGATATTACTGGGTTTAAATCTACCAATCTGTCATTCGCTTTTTATTGTCATATCTTTCTTTCTTCCTTTTATTGTCTTTCCCTTCCTTTTCTTGGATTTATTTTTTTTAATTAATTATTTATTTTTGGCTGCATTGGGTCTTTTGTTGCTGCACACGGGCTTTCTCTAGTTACCGTGAGCAGGGGCTACCCTTCGTTGCAGTGTGTGGGCTTCTCATTGCGGTGGCTTCTCTTGTTGCAGAGCACAGGGTCTAGACACACAGGCTTCAGTAGCTGTAGCATGTGGGCTCAGTAGTTGTGGCTCGCGGGCTCTACAGTGCAGCCTCAGTAGTTGTGGCGCACGGGCTTAGTTGCTCCGTGGCATGTGGGATCTTCCCAGACCAGAGCTCGAACCCGTGTCCCCTACATTGGCAGGCGGATTCTTAACCACTGTGCCACCAGGGGAGCCCTATCTTTTTTTAATGATTCCATTTTTTCTCTACTCCTCAATTATTAGCTATTCCTTTGCTTCTTTGTTTTTAGCGGTTGCTTTAGGATTTACAATATGTACCTTTAAACCTACTACAGTCTATCTTCAAAAAATATTATACTATATGTACATTTTGTGTGAGAACCCCACAAGAGATTACTTTCATTTACTCCTTTTTGCTATTTTTGTCATACATTTTGTTCTGAATGTAAGAAACTGTATGATATCTTATTATTTTTGCTTTATCAGTCAATTGTCCTTTAAAAAAAACAAAAAGTGGGGAAAAATTTTAATATTTACCCACACATATACCATTTCTAGCACTCATTATTCCTTTGCATAACTGTAAATATCTGGTCTCATTTTCCTTCAGCCTGAAAAGCTTCCTTAACATTTCTTGTAATGTAAGCCTCCTGGTAGTAAATTCTCTCGTCTTTTGTTCGTCTAAAAACTCTTGATCAAATTTGAATAAGTCTGGCCATTACTTCTTGAAATACTCCTTTTGGCTTCCACCCCCTTTCTAGGACTCCACTTGTGCATTAGGTCATTTGGTGTTGTCCCATTCATCACAAATGCTTTGTTCTCTTTTTTTCAGTTTTTGTTTTCTCCGTGTGCTTCATGTTGAATAGTTTCTATTGTTTTATCTTCAAGTTCTGCAATTCTTAATTCTGCAGTGTCTTTTCTTATGCTAATCCCAGTTAAATTTTCATTTCAGACATTGTATTTTTCATATCTATAAATTCCACTTAGGTCTTTTAAAATCTTCAATTTCTTTTCCTTACTATGATCATATTTACATCTTGAGAATGGAATAGGTATATTAGGCTCTTTAATGTTCTTGTCTATTAATCCATCATCTGTCATTTTGTGGTCTCTTTTTTTTTTTGGCTGCACATGGGATCTTAGTTCCTGAACAGTGATCAAACCCATGGCTCCTGCACTGGAAGCATGGAGTCTTAACCACTGGACCACCAGAGAAGTCCTCGGTCTGTTTCTGTTGACTGGTTTTTCACATTTTCTTGCCTTATTGTTTATCTATCAATTTTTAATTTGATGCTAGATATTTTTTCTCTATATAATCTTTATTTTCTTCCAGTTTTATTGAGATATGATTAACATACAGTACTATATAAGTTTAAGGTGTACAGCACAATGATTTAACTTACATACATCATGAAATGATTATCACAATAGGTTTAGTGAACATCCATCATCTCATATAGATACAAAAATAAAGTAATAGGAAATAATTTTTGCCTTGTGATAAAAACTTTGGGGATTTACTCTTAACAACTTTCATATATAACCTACGGCAGTGTTAATTATATTTATCATGTTATACATTACATCCCTAGTACTTATTTATAACTGGAAGTGTGTACCTTTTGATTGCTTTCATCCAATTCCCCCTTCTCCATGCCCCGCCTCTGGTAATCACAAATCTGATTCTTTTTTTTCTGTGAGCTTGTTTGTTTGTTTTAAAGTATAGTTGACCTACAACACTATGTTAGCTCCTGTTACACAACATAATGATTTGATATTTCTATACATTTCAAAATGATCACCACAATAAGTCTAATTACGATATGTTACCATATAAAAATTACATAGTTATTGACTATATTCCCTACACTGTGCATTTCATACCTGTGACTCATTTATTTTCCAACTGGAAGTTTGTACCTCTTAATCTCCCTCACCTATTTCTTTCCTCCCCCTACTCCTCTCCTCTCTGGCAACCACTGATTTGTTCTCTGCATCTATGACTCTGTTTCTGTTTTGTAGTGTTTGTTCATTTGTTTTGTTTTTTAGATTCCACGTATAAATGAAATTATACAGTATTTGACTTATTTCACTAAGCATAATACCCTCTAAGTCCATCCACATTGTTGCAAATGGCAAGATTTCATTCTTTTTATGGCTGAGTCATATTCCATTGTGACTGTCTGTATGTGTGTGTATGTATATATGTGTGTGTGTATGTGTGTGTGTGTGTATCATATCTGCTTTATCCATTCATCCATTGATGGACACTTAGGTTGCTTCCATATCTTGGCTATTGTAAAAAATATTGCTATAAACATTGGGGTGCATATATCTTTTCAAATTAGGGTTTTGTTTTCTTTGAGTATATACCTAAGAGTGGTATTGCTGGATCATGTGGTAGTTCTATTTCTAGTTGTTTTAAGGAACCTCCATACTGTTTTCCATAGTGGCTGCACCAATTTACATTCCCACCAACAATGCACAAGGGTTCCCTTTTTTCCACATCCTGGCCAATACTTGTTATTTGTTGTTTTGGGATAATAGCCATTCTGACAGGCGTGATATCTCACTGTGATTTTGATTTGCATTTCCCTGATGATTAGTGACACTGAGCATCTTTTCATGTGCTGTTGTCCACCTGTATGCCTTCTTTGGAAAAATGTCTATTAAGATCCTCTGACCATTTTTTATTTATTTACTTTTTTTTTTTTCTTTTTTTGTGGTACGCAAACCTCTCACTGTTATGGCCTCTCCCGTTGCGGAGCACAGGCTCTGGACGCGCAGGCTCAGCGGCCATGGCTCACGGGCCCAGCCGCTCCGCAGCATGTGGAATCTTCCTGGACCGGGGCACGAACCCGTGTCCCCTGCATTGGCAGGCAGACTCTCAACCACTGTGCCACCAGGGAAGCCCCACTTCTGCCCATTTTTTAAATCAGGTTGTTTTTTTGATGAGTTGTATGAGTTATTATATATTTTGGATATTAACCCCTTATTGTTTGCAAATACCTTCTCCCATTCAGTAGGAACCCTTTTCATTTGGTTGATATTTTCCTTTGCTGTGCAAAAGCTTTTAGACTGATGTAGTCCCATTTGTTTATTTGTTTTGTTTCCCTTGCCTGAGGAGATATATCAAAAAAATTACTAAAACTGATGTCAAAGAACATACTGCTTATGTTTTCTTCTAGAAGTTTTATGGTTTCAGGTCTTACATTTAAGTCTTTAATCCATTTTGAATTTATTTTTGTGCATGATGTGAGAGAGTAGTCCAGTTTAATTCTTTTGCATGTAGCTGTCCAGTTTTCCTAACACCATTTATTGAAGAGGCTTTTACCCATTGTGCATTCTTGCCTCCTTTGTCAGAGATTAATTACCCATAAAAGTGTGGGTTCATCTCTGGGTTCTCGATTCTGTTCCACTGATCTATGTATCTGTTTTTGTTCCAGTACCATACTGTTTTGATTACTGTAGCTTTGTAGTATAGTTTGAAATCAGGACGTGTGATACCTCCAGCTTTGTTCTTCTTCCTCAAGGTTGTTTTGGCATACTGGATGTTTTAAATTTTACATTATTGAGTGCTGGATTTTTTTGTATTCCTTTACAGGATGTTGGACATTTCCTGACTTGTGGATTAGATTGATCCTTTTGTGGTCTATTTTAAACTCATATAGGGTAGGTGTATTATTATAGAGTTAATTAAGTTCCATTTGTAAGGTGTGACCTTCCTGAAGATCCTACTTAGCACCTCGAATATGCAATAAGACCTTTAACTCTGGCTGGAGGCAACTCAAATAATTCCTGGCACTGTGTAACCTCTGATAAGTATTTTTTAATAGATCTTCCCAGCAATTGTCCTTTCCTTGGAAGCTGTGTTAGTCTGACCTTATGGGATTTTACTCTAGATACACACTCACTGGTATTCAGTCCCAAACTCAAGAGACCACGATCCAAATTTCTGAAGCTCTTTCTCATGTATCTCTCATCACTTGGATACCCTACTCTGCCAATTCTAGCCACCTTGGCCTTGCAGAATTCCAATCTGTCTCCTCAAATCAGAGACTGGTGGACTGGGTCTGGGAATTTTCTCTGTGGGCTACAGTCTGGGAATTACCTCTAACCAAAAAGCCTTGGCAATGGGAGACCTCATCTCAATTGTTCCCTTTTCTCGAGGATCACAATTCGTTTCTGCCTGTTGTCCCCAACATCCAAAAATAGTTGTTTCCTATATCTTGCCTGTTTTACTAGGTTTTTTTTAAAATTTGGACTGTGTTAATCCCTCATGGTGCTACACAAATGTCTCCTTGTTGTTTCAATAGCTTCTACACCCCATAGCTTGTTACTCCTTTAATACTGAGAATTTGGATTATTTCTTTAATTTTTAAAAAAACTATAAACAGTACCAGTATGAATGTTGTTGTTTAAAAAAAAAAAACCTTGCATTTTCTTCAGAATATATTTCCTCAATAATTAGTGAAGTTATCAGAACAATGTGAACAATTTTATAGTTCTTGTTGCAATATTTCCTTATTGTTCCTAGAAAGATAAAACCCATTTACAGTGCCACTAGGCATTGTAATCTGGATATATATTTCTCTTGATTACCAGCATTGGACTGTTTTTTTTTTTAAGATCTTTATTGGAGTATAATTGCTTTACATTGTTGTGTTAGTTTCTGCTGTACAACAAAGTGAATCAGCTATACGTATACATATATCTCCATATCCCCTCCCTCTTGCATCTCCCTCCCACCCTCCCTATCCCACCCCTCTAGGTGGTCACAAAGCACTGAGCTGATCACCCTGTGCTATGCGGCTGCTTCACACTAGCTATCTACTTTACACTTGGTACTGTATTATGTCAATACCACTCTCTCACTTCATCCCAGCTTACCCTTCCCTTTCCCAGTGTCCTCAAGTCCATTCTCTACATCTGCATCTTTATTCCTGTCCTGCCCCTAGGTTCTCCAGAACCTTTTTTTTTTTTTTAGATTCCATATATATGTGTTAGTCTATGGTATTTGTTTTTCTCTTTCTGACTTACTTCACTCTGTATGACAGACCCTAGGTCCATCCACCTCACTACAAATAACTCAATTTCATTTCTTTTTATGGTTAAGTAATATTCCATTGTATATATGTGCCACATCTTCTTTATCCATTCATCTGTCAGTGGACACTTAGGTTGCTTCCATGTCCTGGCTATTGTAAATAGTGCTGCAATGAACACTGTGGTACATGACTCTTTTTGAATTATGGTTTTCTCAGGGTATATGCCCAGCAGTGGGATTGCTGGGTTGTATGGTAGTTCTATTTTTAGTTTCTTAAGGAACCTCCATACTGTTCTCCATAGTGGCTATATCAATTTACATTCCCACCAACAGTGTAAGAGGGTTCCCTTTTCTCCACACCCTCTCCAGCATTTATTGTTTGTAGATTTTTTGATGATGGCCATTCTGACTGGTGTGAGGTGATACCTCATTGTAGTCTTGATTGCATTTCTCCAATGATTAGTGATGTTGAGCATTGTTTCATGTGTTGGCAATCTGTATATCTTCTTTGGAGAAATTTAGGTCTTCTGCCCATTTCTGGATTGGGTTGTTTTTTTGTTATTGAGCTGCATGAGCTGCTTGTTTATTTTGGAGATTAATCCTTTGTCATTGTTTCATTTGAAAATATTTTCTCCCATTCTAAGGGTTGTCTTTTTATCTTGTTTATGGTTTCCTTTGATGTGCAAAAGCTTTTAAGCTTTCATTAGGTCCCATTTGTTTATTTTTGTTTTTATTTCCATTTCTCTAGGAGGTGGGTCAGAAAGGATCTTGCTGTGATTTATGTCATAGAGTGTTCTGCGTATGTTTTCCTCTAAGAGTTTTATAGTGTCTGGCATTACTTTTAGGTCTTTAATCCATTTTGAGTTTATTTTTGTGTATGGTGTTAGGGATGTGTTCTAATTTCATTCTTTTACACGTAGCTTTCCAGTTTCCCCAGCACCACTTATTGAAGAGGCTGTCTTTTCTCCATTGTATATTCTTGCCTCCTATATCAAAGATAAGGTGATCATATGTGTGTGGGTTTATCTCTGGGTTTTCTATCCTGTTCCATTGATCTATATTTCTGTTTTTGTGCCAGTACCATACTGTCTTGATTACTGTAGCTCTGTAGTATAGTTGAAGTTAGGGAGCCTGATTCCTCCAGCTCCTTTTTTCTTTCTCAAGATTGCTTTGGCTATTCGGGGTCTTTTGTGTTTCCATACAGATTGTGAAATTTTTTATTCTAGTTCTGTGAAAAATACCAGTGGTAGTTTGATAGGGATTGCATTGAATCTGTGTAGATTGCTTTGGGTAGTAGAGTCATTTTCACAATGTTGATTCTTCCAATCCAAGAACATGGTATATCTCTCCATCTGCTTGTATCATCTTTATTTCTTTCATCAGTGTCTTATAGTTTTCTGCATACAGGTCTTTTGTCTCTTTAGGTAGGTTTATTCCCAGGTATTTTATTCTTTTTGTTGCAGTGGTAAATGGGAGTGTTTCCTTAACTTCTCTTTCAGATTTTTCATCATTAGTGTATAGGAATGCAAGAGATTTCTGTGCATTAATTTTATATCCTGCTACTTTACCAAATTCATTGATTAGCTTTAGTAGTTTTCTGGTAGAGTCTTTAGGATTCTCTAAGTATAGTATCATGTCATCTGCAAACAGTAACAGCTTTAATTCTTCTTTTCCTATTTGGATTCTTTTTATTTCTTTTTCATTTCTGATTGCTGTGACTAAAACTTCCAAAACTATGTTGAATAATAGTGGTGAGGATGGGCAACCTTGTCTTCTTCCTGATCTTAGAGGTAATGGTTTCAGTTTTTCACCATTGAGAACAATACTGGCTGTGGGTTTGTCATATATGGCCTTTATTATGTTGAGGTAAGTTCCCTCTATGCCTACTTTCTGGAGAGTTTTTATCATAAATGGGTGTTGAATATTGTCAAAAGCCTTTTCTTCATCTATTGAGATGATCATATGGGTTTTCTCCTTCAATTTGTTAATATGGTGTATCACATCGATTGATTTGCGTGTATTGAAGAATCCTTGCATTCCTGGGATAAACCCCACTTGATCATGGTGTATGATCCTTTTAATGTGCTTGCCAGCATTGGACTGTATCACTTTATTTTTGTTACTTGAAACCATGAGTAATGGTGCCTAGAAGATGGTTTATTTTTTTCTTATATTGCTAAGAAAATTATGCATTTTCCCATTGGTAATTAAATGTCTCAATTTTCTTGTGTATAAGCTCTTTATCAACCTTGATAACATATCAGGAAGAATTATGGTATTTGTTCTGTAAGACCTCATTACATTTTGTAAGATAGTAAGCTACATAGCTTAGCCTCTTTTACTTTACATATGACTTTCATTTTTAAGTGTGTCTCTTTAAGCAACAGATCGTTAGATTTTGTTCTTAATTCTGTCAGGGCTCTTCTTTATCCAAATGATTCCATCTTTTTAACTTACATATATATGATACATTTATATTTTTCACCACCTTCTATGTACATTTTTAACTGTTACAATGGCTTGCTTTTTATTTGCATAGCTGCTGCAGTAAACTTTAATGTCTTGATTTCTCTTCATTCTGCCCCCTCAATCTACCAGACTTTAAAGTCCACAAACCATGTCTGTGCTCTTACCACCATATATTGAATGTCTAGAATAGCGGCTGGAATACTGATTTATTCATTTAAAAATAATTATTGGGGGGCTTCCCTGGTGGCACCGTGGTTGAGAGTCCGCCTGCCAATGCAGGGGACACGGGTTCGTGCCCTGGTCTGGGAAGATCCCACATGCCGCAGAGCAGCTAGGCCCGTGAGTCGTGGGCGCTGAGCCTGCGCGTCCAGAGCCTGTGCTCCGCAACGGGAGAGGCCACAACAGTGAGAGGCCCGTGTACCGCAAAAAAAAAAAATTATTATTATTATTATTGGGATCCTACGATGAATGCTATGGAGAGCAGGTGTGTGCATTAACCCAGAAATCTGACATTTTTTTTAAGAATCAAGTTTGTATCTTGTGCTTCTTATATTTTTGTGGTCTGATTTATAGACATTAACATTCCTTCATTAACCATGCCTCCTGGGAAGGTACTAGGCAACTTCTCTTTCAGAAGAGCCTTCATCCAATTCAGATCTGCAGAGCCCCTCATGAAAGTTCTTGCAGCTGTGGGATTTGTTTCAGTATGTCTTTCAAATGCCCTTTGCCTTCTAAAAGAAAGGTTAACCTGGTCTTTGTTAAAGGTCAAGGCAAAGGTCAACCTGGCCAACCCTTTGTGAATACTGACAACCCCATTTCTCTTAGCTTTGTGCAAATTTTCCCCAGAGCCTTCCTTTTGTATTCTCTAGTGTTTTAAGGGGTAAACTCCAAGTTTGTTTTGTGTTTATATCTCTCAATGTTTCTTTTCTTCTTAAATCCTTAGAAGAGCCTGTCTTTAAATCTGCTGTTTAAAACTTTAACCGGCAGCTGTCTTTCTTTGAGCTTTGCTCCTATGTGGATTTCCATAATGTTTCCTCCCCATGACTGAATTGAGGTTGCCATTCACGTCAGAATATTGATCTTTAATGATTTCTGTTCAACCTGGCCTTTCCTATGGAACCCTAGACTCTACTAGGATCTGCTTTTTCTATTTAGTTTATCGAGTACCTGCCAGGATTTCCAAAGTCTGTCCGTTTTGCTTGCATTATACTGCCTGCTTTTGTGATTGTTCTTGATTCAGGTTGCTGTACTGATACCACTTCCACCTTACTGAATGACTCTCTGTGCCAATGCAGTAACCTTCGTTTAAATTTTGCATGAACTTCCAAACGCTCGGTTCAAATGAAATCTTATGCAGTAGTCTAATCTTGTAATAGGAAAGAACAAATCTGATCCCATATTGGATCTGTTTCTTTTACTTTAACCTTTGTATTCCATTGCTTTTGCTACAAGTTAAGAATGTTGCCTATAGCCTGAAATATACAGGATAGCCCATTCTCAGGCTCTGACCTTTAAAGGTATAACACCTTTCCATTCATATAGAGATTAAAAGTTGCAGAACAGAGAATACCATTTGTCTTGTTGGAGGTTTATAGGAACATTGTGACCAGACCTATGTGGACAGCTGCAAGAACAAAGGATTCCGGCACCAAAAAAAAAAAAAAAAAAAAGAAGTCTGCAACAACCAGCCACACCCCCTCCCCTTTTAGTCTAAAAGAAGCCTGAATTCTAACTTGGGCAATGGTTCTTTGGAACACTAGTCCATCATCTTCTCGGTCTGCTGGCTTTCTGAATAAAGTTATTCCTTTGCCCCAACAGCTTGTCCTTTGATTTACCGGCCTGTCGTGCAGTGAGCAGTATGAGCTTGGACTCGGTAACAGTCTGCAAAAGAGACACACCCAGAGCTGCTTTGGTCTTTGTTGGTGACAGGAGAAGGGGACTGAGGAGGTCTGGAGTCTTCTCAACCTCTTCGTTTCCCAAGGGAACTCTGAGAATCCAAGGGCTCCTTTGAGGGGTCGCACTCAAGCCCTTCTTGCTTGTCAAACCCACCTTCTCACCTCAGTTTCACTTCCTGTCCACATTCATGAGGCTTTGTTCTGTCTTTCATGCTTGCTCCTCTTTCCTTTTTAACAACCATCATTTCTTAATCTTTCAGGTTAACTCATGTCTTATCCTTTAGGATTCCTTGAGGGTCTTTGCAAATCTGAGCAGATTTGGTTAATTTCTTTTTAATCTCTCTACTCTTAGGAATTGTAAGCAAGCCAGAAAAGAAGTGTTGGATTTTTAAAATACACATATGGGCTTCTTTTTATTTATTAACAGCTTTTATACATGTTCAATATTATTCCTTAAAGCAGCTGTTTCTGTGGGTTCTCTTTCACACCTGCCTGTCCCTACAGATTTCCATTTGTTAATTTACAAATCTGAATTGGAAGTGATAAAAGTAAAGCACAAGGTACTTTTACCAATTTAAAATTTTATTTAAGTATCTGAGAATCATTTAGAAGCTCTGTGTAAACCCAGCTAGGATCACAGAGCAACCCCTGGTTTATTCTCCATCCCCTAAATTCTGTGGTGTTAGTACTACTATAATATTTGCCAAACTTGTATTAGTTATGTTTGTGTATTTTTCCTCCACTAGACTGTAAATTTCTGAAGGGAAAATTTCTTTTCTTTATCCATTATTGTACTTGGTAGGATGTAAGTGAATAATACATGCTTCAGTGGGAAAGGCATCATCTATTTATACTTCCAAAAAGTATTAAGAAAGCCTATTAAAAATGTTTATTATGTTGATGTTGGAGAAAATATGACACAAACTGACTTAAAGAGGGAAAAAAGGAATAGGGATAATGTTCCTTTCCCTAGATGGAAAAGTATATAATGTTCACCATTGGTCTCAAAGCAGGGACATTTTCAGATAAGTGGCTCTTCAGCTTAGTGAAATGGCAAAACAACAGAGCTGACAGTACTGATAGCACTTTAATGTGGAAAATACAAGAGGGAAGAATATCCCAACCAAATACACAGAAGGGATCACTATATACAATCGTCCCTCGGTATCTACAGGAAACTGGTTCCAAGAGCCCCTGCAGATACCAAAATACATGGGTGCTCAAGTCCCATATACAGAATGGCATAGTCCAGTGGCCCTCTGTATACCTGGTTTTGCGTCAGCAAATTCAACTAACCAGGGATGGAAATTTCCATCTGCAGTTGGTTGAATCTGCAGATGTAAAACCCAGAAATACAAAGGGCTGACTGTATATTTATTGAAAAAATTCCTCATATAAATGGACCCAGGCAATTCAAACTCCATGTTATTCTAGGGCCAACTGTGGTTGGAACCCATTATCTCCATGTTTAGTTTTGACAGAAAGACCCAAGAATGAACCTAGCCTTGTTGCTAAGCATAAGCAGCAACACAGCACGGTGGAGATGATGACCCTCCTGCTGTGTGCTAAGCAAATGCAGACCCTTGTCTCCATCACATAGATCTGAGTTGTCTCACCTGGGGTGGATCAACAAGGGCCTGGGCGGGTACCTCTGACACAATCAGCAGTTAGCTGGCCAACATCATTAGGTTGGTGTTATTTGAATTTCTGGGCAAAGCTCTAAGTAAATCTCCACCGCACTTAGCTTATCCATTCATTCATTCCACATGCATTTATCGAAACATTGAGGAATATCAAGATGAATAAGTAACAATCCTTGTCCTAAAGTTGGCCACAGATTATAGCATAATAATAATAAAATATGGTAAGGGAATAGTTCAATATCTTGCAGGGAAATCATGTGTAGACAATAATACTTTAGCACTCATGTTCGCTATTCTATGATTGGCTATTATTCCTTGCCTCCCAGTGTAGGAATAAGCCCTTTTGCAATATACATGTTACTCGGGATCCCAGAGAAATGTCCTCCATAGAAATGCCCAATTGCCGTAATTATTCTAAAGTGAAATCCATTAGTCAGCAAACGAAATCCATGCGTGGTCTTACTCTTGACTATAAGCTGTTAAAATAATTAAACAAGGAGGCCGTTAGACTGGTGCTTGCTTACATAAACTGTACGGCATTAGAGCCACCAAAATCTAAGCCTGTAACTGCTTCAAGGTTATGAGATCAACACAGTAAGGAAAACCAATCACAAACAGCCAACTAGGCTTTAAACTATAACCAATCAAATAATTTCCTTTCTTTGCTTCTGCACTTTCTCCATATAAGTCTTTACCTGGCTCCTGTGGGTACAGCACTCCTAACCACTTCCTATTTGGCGCTGCTTCGAATGTACTTTTGCTCAAATAAACTCTTAAAGTTTTTAATATGCCTCATTTAATCTTTTAACAAAGCATATAGCAAAGAACCTCCAAATATTTGGGAAAGCCATCCAAAGCAAAAGAACACAAAGCAAAGAGAAGAAATAAATCCAGAGGAAATAGAGAAGATGAAAACAAACAAAACCCACAAAGTAGAGTTGGCATCCTCCAAGAGATAAGAGAGGATATTGTATTCATAAGACAAGAAATGCCAAGAACAAGGAACAAATAGAGAATGAAAAGAACTCTTGGAAATTAAAAATAGGACAGCCAAAATAAATTCAATTGAAGGACAGGGAGATGAAGAAACTTCACAGAAAGGAGATTAAAAAAAAAATACAAAGATAGAAAACAAGAAAGCTTAGAGAGGTGGTTAATCTACCCGGAAGGTACAATTTCCAACTAATAGGAGCTCCAGGGAGATAAGACAGTGAGTAGAAAATTATCCAAAAATAGTGAAAATTTTTCCAAAGTAAAGGAGAAGTAAATTTTTCTGTTCAGCACAGTGAATAAAAAATGCCCACACCCAGAGGCATACATATCATTATAAAATTTCATAACACCAGGAACAAAAGTTTCTGGTTAAAAAAAATAATAGAAAAATAAAGACATTACCATATAGTGGGGATGATAAGAAATAAAAATTACAATATAATGGAGTATCTTTTGATTGAAGATGACATACTGAGCAGTTAAGTTTACCACCTTTATCATCTCAGTGAGTTTCCAGGAACAAGAAGTGGTCCAGGGTGCTAGTAGTGAAGGTGATGAGAGATGGTCAAATTTTAGAAATATTTTGAAGATAGAGCTGACAGCGTTTGCTGATGGTTTGTCTATTAGTTACAAGAGAAAAAGAAAAGTCAAGGATAACTCCAACATTTTGGACTCAGCAACTGAAAGGATAGGGTTTCATTTATTAAGATGGGGAAGACTATGAGAGGAGCAGCACACTGCGGGCAGTGCTTGGTTTTAGACAAGTTAAATTTGTGATATATGTATTAGTGAGCTATTGCTGCATAACAAATTACCCTGAAATGAAGTGGCTGAAAAACACCAAACATTTAGTATCTCACACTTTCTGTGAGCCAGAAATCAGGTAGTTCAGCTGGGTGCCTCTGGGTCAAGGTCTCTCATGAAGTTGCAGTCAAGCTGTTGACTGGGGCTATGGTCTCATTTGAAAGCTTAGTTGAGAGTGAGGGGATCTGTTTCCCAGCTCACTCATGTGGTTCTTGGCAGGCCTTGGTCTCTGACCACATAGGCCTCTATGCAGGGCTGCCTTATGACATGGCAGTTGGCTTTCCCCAGGGTGAATGACCCAAGAGAGAGCCAGAAAGAATGAGCACCCAAGTTGGAAGCCACAGTCTTTTATTTGCATAATCTTAGATGTGACATCCCATCATGTCTGCCATATTCTATTCATTAGAAGCGAGTCAATATGCTCAGCCTTCCCACACTCAAAGGAAAGAGGCTTATAGAAGGGCATGAATACCAGGAAGCGGGGTTCATTGGGTGTCCATGTGGCAAGGTTATGTGGGCAGTTTGAAAAAAAATCTGGAATTTGGGGGATAAATCCAGCTAGAGGGTCATCATCAGGCAAGCATGTTATTGGGTATTCAGCATCTTAGACAATCTTGAAAGAATAAGAGGAATCAACCTGGAGTCTCCAAGAACATCTCCCAGAACCATATTGCAGAACTAGTTCGGTAAAGGATCTGTTGTGGTCCCTGCTGCTGCAGATCTCAGAGAAACTTGCTCCTGCCTCCCCTCAGTGCAAAACAGATGCCAGGTGTCCTAGCAGTTTCCTTGTATAACCAACTTTAGAATCAAAGTTCTTAAAGAAACGTATTTTGATCAACAGAACTAAAGTCTATGTTCTAGTTACAGGGAGTTGGAAATGTGGTTTTTAAAATACATCTGCATTAATATCATGGAGAAATATTAAAATATAGAATGTTCAAAAGATGTGAGGCGTCTGTAAAGGACCATTGTCATCACATTCTGAAGGAACCAAGATAATTTAGCAGAAAGTGGAGATCATAAAACAAATCTAACTAAAAGCCACAGGGTATGGATAGATATTATCTTCATTAAAAACTCCAAAAAGGAGCAAAGAACAAGAAATCGTTTATGGTAAAGATATGAATGCAGAAATTTAAAATGTAATAAATTAGGTGGAAGAAAAAGAGATGAGAAAATCTCCCAGAATATAGAAAAGAAAGAAATGGAAACTCTGAAGTAAGAAGAAACACATAATCTCAATCCAAAACAGCCCACATTTAACGAAGACATCCTAGAAAGAAGAGAGAAAATGGAAGCCAAGAAATTATCTTTAAAACAATTTTTTAAATTTCCAGAATTAGAGGAAGATACTTGAAAGGGTGTTCCAAGTACCAAGTTCATTGAGTGCAAAAGGACCCACAGAGCTTTAGTACCATGAAATTTCAAAATACTCAGGATAAAGATAATGATGATAAAATTGATTCCAAAACAGAGCTAACACTTATAGGGCTTGCTGTGTATGAGCAGCTGTTTTAACTTTATATGTATTAGGTAATTCAATCCTCACAATAGTCCTGATTTAGCTACTATTACTACTACCACCGTTATTATTATTACTTTTTTTTTTTTTTTTTTTTTTTTGCGGTACGCGGGGCCTCTCACTGTTGTGGCCTCTCCCGTTGCGGAGCACAGGCTCCGGACACGCAGGCTCAGCGGCCATGGCTCACGGGCCCAGCCGCTCCGCGGCATGTGGGATCCTCCCCGACAGGGGCACGAACCTGTGTCCCCTGCATCGGCAGGCGGACTCCCAGCCACTGTGCCACCAGGGAAGCCCAATTATCTTTTTTCACATGAAAATTCTGAGCAATTTACCCATGGATACAGAACCAGCAGGTGGCAGAATTGGGATTCAAACTGTAACTGAGCAGAACCCCATGGGTTTTTCCCAGGACAGACCCCTCCCCCCCCACCTATGTCCTCCACCTGCCTCTTGTCTGTAGAAAAACTTTATCCAAAGACTAAATTTAGTCAGAGAAGTGAGAAAATGCAGAAAGAAAGGAAAACAGTCAAGCAAGACAAAATAATAATAGCTTAGCCATTAAACAAAGTCAAGGACTTTAGTTCCTCCTCAAGGTATGTAGATAATACTCTGAGCCGAGTCCTTTGAGCTGTTTTGCAGATACTGAAATCCCCACCAGGTGGAAGAAGTTAACTGTATGCTTCCCTCAAGCATGTAGACCCCAGACTATGTGGAACCAGAAGGACTAGCTGACCAGGGATTCGTGGCTCAGATAATGTTCCAGCCACAAGTGAGACAAGAGCACTATTTGGAATCACATGATTGAGACAATCGTCTCGAAAATAGCAGTTTATCCCCTCCCCAGAATGTAGCCCTTTCCTCTTTTCCCTATATAATCTCTGAACAAAACCTGGGGAGCTGGTTCTTCCGGATGTGAGTCTACCTTCTCCTCAGGATTGCCAGCGTCCTCAATAAAGCTCTTTTTCCTTTTACCCAACACCTGTCTCTCAGTATTGGATTCCTGAGCAACGAGCAGCTAAACCCTTAGTTTGGTAACAAAACCAGTAGTTTGGCTTAGTGTTCTTAACCATTACTTTTTCAGTGACACTAAATTCTAGAAGGCAGTAGAGAAATGCCTTCAAGGTTCTGAAGGAAAATGATTTTGATTGTAAAATTAACCAAAATATTAACCAGTTATTAGGGGAACATAATACACGTTCACACATGCAAAAACTCAGATAAGCAAAAACCCATTTTCAGACATGCAAAAACTCAGATAAGCAAAAACTCATTTTCAGACATGCAAACACCTACCTACTTTTTCTGGAAAAGTAACTTGAGGATCTACTGTGGCAAAAGGAAAAATTAACCAAAGAAACACAATGACTTGAGCTCTAAGAACAGTGAAACTCAAGAGTGTATCAAAAAGCACTCCCGGGATAATGTCTACACACACGGCCTAGAAGGAAAAGCCAGTGCATATTCCTGGCCTCAAAATGTATTAAACAGCTGGAAGATATCAGTGATTAAGGAAAAAACCTTACCTTCTCAACAAGAAAGAATTTAAAACACCAGGGGTGCAAAACGGTACAAGAGTATTAATTCCAAAAGCAAAACAAACTACACATTGCACGATTCAGACTGTTTGACGGAGTTCAAGGGAAGAGAATGGATTTGACTTTGACTCTTGGGATATCCCCACAGATATGAAATTAGATTTCTATTTTGCTCATCCAGCCAACCTGCCCGGCTTCTTAATGAAACAATGTTTCTTTTAACATAACTTTCTTAACTCTGTCTTCCATTTAGATAAACAAAGTAACAACACAGCTAACTGGACTTGGAGAGAAGAGAGGAGTGGAGGAATACGCAGGCATGTAAATTCCTTTATCATACACACTAGTAAGTAAAGACACAATATCTAGAGAGTATGGACCAAGAAACAAGTTTAAGCACATTACTTAAAACTGCAAAAGTAACCAAAATAAGAACGAGTCATTAAAAAATATAACCAGCAAAATCAGGAGGGTGTCAGAAAAGGAGATGGTATAAGTGAATTAAATTTCACATTTTTCACGCTGGTAATTCAGAGACAGTGCTTAAAACCAAGAAATCATGAAGCAGAGGTATAACCATACAGTTTAGCAACGGAGGTAGCCGTGAAAAGACTTAGAAACGAAAACAGTCAACAGGGCTTACCTCTGAGCAGTAGGGCTGGGCGTGGGCAGCAAGACTTCATCTCCATCTTGTTGGAATTTTAATTTCCAGATGCATCTTGAAAGACATCCAAAAAGGGTGAGCTCCCACTCAGAAAACTGGGGAAATGGGGAACCACTGCCCCGCAGCATTCACGAGCACCGGCCATCCTACTGCAATACGTCTTCAGGTAAGGAACTCAATTCCAGGCGGCAGGTTTCACAGTTCAGAACCAATTCACATTTTCCCTCTTGTACCGACACAGATGCGATGCCTGTGTCTTTGCCAGTGCGTGGACTGGGCCTGGAGAGGGGCCACGGGTAGCGGCTGACGCCATTTCTGAAGAGACTCCAGCTGACACAGCAGGAAGCAAGTGGGGCTGACTCCACGCTGAACGCACCTGGGAGGAAAGGAGTAACGCCGCTGATGCGTGGGCCACGGCAGGGCGCAGGCTCTGTCAGGGAGCCCTGCTCTGGCCTCCCTGGGTTCTGCAGCTTTGGGACTCCTGGGAGACAGTGCCTTTAAAGGGGACACCAGGGCTGTCAGGGCAGGTGCTGGCCCCAGAGGCAGGACCACCCCTCCCCAGGTAGTGTCTTGAGCTTCCAGGATGAACTAGGAGATACTGAGCTGAAGAGCCTGAGAGAATTATTGTTGAAATAAAGTGAGAGACCCCCAGGGCCACTTAGAAATCACTGGGTGAGACACAGAGAGGGAGCTGGAGGTTCTGTGATGTACAAATAGGGTGATAAGCAGACATCTGAGTAAGTACTGCAAACATATTGTAAACACAAGACCTTATTTGTACTCACAGGTTGGTGAGGTCTGGGGAAACTTGAATTATATTTAACCCAGCTTTCGAATTATCATCATCATCCCCATCCTATTCGGTAGAAACTCAGTATAAGAGCAGGGGTGCTTTATCTCACCTTCTTTTCGGATGTAAAACGTGTCGTCTGTGTCCTGTTGCAACTTCACAGTTCTGACCCTGCTATCCACAGCGCAGTCAGAAAACCAGCAGCCGCATCACCTGGGAACCTTTTAGAGATGCAAAATGTCAAGCCTCACCCAAGCCTGCTCAATCAGAATCTTCCCTGTAACAAAAGCTCCCCACTCCCAACACGCCTGATTTATAAAAACATCAAAGTCTGGGAAGCCCTGCCCTGAAGGAGTAGTTCTTAACCCGGCTGCACTTTAGAACTACCTGGAAAACTGAAAACATTTGGGTGCCTGCGCCCCACCTCAAGCAATTCAATCAGAATCCCTGAGTGTGGAACCAGGTGGCCGTATTTTATAAAAGCTTCTCAGGTGACTCCAATGGGCAGCGGGTGTTGGAAACTTTTGCTTAAAGGGTCAGTGTGCTTAAATTTCAGGAAAGCTTTTACCATGACTGCCCTCCTTACACATTCAAATATGCATCCCTCTCCTTCTCTCTGCCATGGGCTAACGTCTTTCTCAGTAAATGATTCTTTGTTTGGTCCTAGATGGGAGTCAACCATGGAGGAAGATAAGGAGAAGTGGTCTCAGGTGATGACCAGCCCTGAGGCCGGCAGAAGCTTGTGGCAAAGTGAAATGAGGGACGGAGAATCACGAAGGACCTTGATGGTTGGGCAGAAAAGTCTATTTAATGTGGTGGGGAAAAAGGGAGCCATTGAAGATTGGAGAGGGGTGGGGAGGAACGTATGATGAGAATTTAGTCTGGTAAACTGAATCTATATCTGAAAATACATCCTTACCCACTTCAGACATTGAAATGATGGTCACTTAGGTATTCTTCTGAAAACTACCCACCAAGGTATTTCCCATACCAGTCTGCTCTGGAGCCAATAACGAAATCCAATAAACCCTTGCTAGTTACATTCTCTAATGAACTGTGAGACTGCCTAATCCACAGTCCAGAGCTTTGTGTAGTCAATAACTGTGTTAAATAGCCTCCGTTACTTACGTACGGTGTCTAATTTTGGTGTTAATTGTACCCATTAACCCACACAGAAGAGTTTTAAATTCCTGCAGGATGGTTAATGTGCTGATTCCTCTGAGGATACAAACCACATTTTTCTTGCCCTGAAATTATTCGACCTTCTGGATTAAATGACCAAAAAGTCGAAATTTCTTCCTCATGTGAAATGCTTCATAATAGCTTTGAATTAAAACTCAAAATCAACCCTACTTGTGTTTCCCCATCACAAAGGTGATGGAAAGATAGATGAAAGAAAAGTGAAGAGGCTTCCATCCTTGAGATCCTCTTGAAGAAGGACGTTTGCCATTTGAGCTAGCAGGTTTAGGAGCCAGGATCTTCTCCAGTGAATCAAATCATCTCCATTTACCAGATTAAATGGGCCCAAAATGTCCCTATATTTAACCCTTTACTTTTGTGGTATCTACTCTTAACAGACCTGAGGGCACCGTCTTACTCCTGATGGTGCATTTCAGCGAATGTGGTTGATATGGTTGGATCCAAAGGACAGCATACTCCAATAATCTGATGGGGTGCAGGATGGAACAGAGCAACTCAAGTTGTAGTTAATGTATTTCGTTGCACACCAGGGCTTAAGGAGATGATACCACAGTGTGTAATACTCGATAGAACAAGTTATAATATATTTTGCCCAATATATGTTTGATAGTGGCTTTGGAAGCCTAGGAAATGCAACGAAGAGCTCTTGTCCTATGTGCTCCTGGCCATTTCCTACAGAAGGTATCACTTGCTCACCTCAAAAGAATGCAGGAAGTCCTTAAATCACAATCCTGTGACAATGTTAATCAACTTAATGTTAGTACTACTGATAGTGACAGACAGTAACCTGGGTGAGGAGGACGCCACAAGCATATACAACACCCCCTGTCATAACCACTAGAGCCAAGTGAATACTCCAAACACAAATGTCACTTGAAAACCCCATTTAGAACATATACTTTTGGAAGGCCAGGATTCCTTTTTGTGTAGGACATATAACTTTTAAAAAATACAATAATAATAATACATGTTCACTACAGAACATTTTAGAAATATAGAGAAGCACATAGAAAAGAAAATCATCAGGAATCTCACCATCAGATAACCAATTTTATTATTTTATAAGTTATTTTCTATATTATTCAGTGTGTTTCCTTCCAATTTTCTAAAAATGCATAGACACATATCACACACAGGTTTCCTGTCTTCCTCCCACTCCCAGGCCCACCCCTGTCCTCCAGCTCAAAGGCACTGTGAGTCCTGTGGCAGGCCCCATCTCATTTCTGTCCCCACAGCATGTCTGAGCTACCCTTAGGGCTGGGGAAGGTTGGGACCTTCAGTCGATGTCCCCCCACTGCCGATATACAGCAATCCACAGTGTGGGGGTTGTCGTGGTTCACACAAGGTAGGACAGGAGGTTAGCCTCTCCAATGACCATTTCCCTGAAGCAGATATACACTCCTCCCACAGAAGATGGGAAGTACTTTAACGGATGATTCAATGGTTGCTGCAAAGTCACACTCAATTCGGGAAGGAGGGGGTACTGATTAGCTGCATCCCTGGTTTACTGTACTGGTACTGCCCCACTCTCACCTTCTGTACTAGGGCCGTGAGGTGCCCGGGTCCCACAGCTGCCTCAGTTAGTTGGGTCGAGGTATCCATGCTTTTTTAGGCACTCAGGTGACTCTAACACGTGGTAGAGAGAAACACTGGCTAGGCCTTCAGGGTTGTGCCACGTGGACCTCACTTACACCCAAATTCTTCCCACTTCTCTCTTCTCCCAATGGTCTCTCCAACCTGCTCCTTTTTCCCTGGAGCACGCTGCCTGCCACTCATCCCTGTAGAAACAACAAGCTCACTAAGACCTGCTCCTGACATGCAAATTTCACAGTCCAAGACCACCAGTGGCTGTACTCCCTGTGGATTCTTTTGACTCCACCAGGGGCAGTAGTGAGCCTGGGTTTCAGTGACTGCTGACTCCAGCTTGTGGAGCATTGAGATGGAGACCCTAAGGGTATGGATAAATGTGAGTTCTGTTTTCCTAAAATAAGATCTGAAATTATGACCTGACCTTTCTGAGGATTCATTTCCTTCCTGCGGTATTTACTCCTCCCTGCCTAGGCTGTGTTATAGTTTCCTTGCATTGACTTACCAGGAAAACTAGTAAACCCAAGTGGCTTCTTGGTTTCTCCATAATCTCTAGGGGAGGGTTAGTGGAAGATAATCCACTGTAAGATCAAACTTCATATATCCTGGCTCGGACCTTCAGCATGGAGGAGGAGTAAGACGTGGAGATCACCTTCCTCCCACAAATACATCAGAAATACATCTACATGTGGAACAGCTCCTACAGAACACCTACTGAATGCTGGCAGAAGACCTCAGATCTCCCAAAAGGCAAGAAACTCCCCACGTACCTGGGTAGGGCAAAAGAAAAAAGGAAAAACAGAGACAAAAGAATAGGGACGGGACCTGGACCTCTGGGAGGGAGCTATGAAGGAGGAAAAGTTTCCACACACTAAGAAGCCCCTTCGCAGGCGGAGACGGGGGGTGACGGGGGTGGGGGGAAGCTTCAGAGCCACAGAGGAGAGCACAGCCACCGGGGTGCGGAAGGCAAAGCAGAGAGATTCCCGCACAGAGGATCGGTGCCAACCGGTACTCACCAGCCCGAGAGGCTTGTCTGCTCCCCCACCAGGACGGGCAGGGCCTGGGAGCTGAGGCTCGGGCTTCGGAGGTCAGATCCCAGGGAGAGGACTGGGGTTGGCTGTGTGAAAACAGCCTGAAGGGGCTAGTGTGCCACAGCTAGCCGGGAGGGAGTCCGAGAAAAAGTCTGGACCTGCCTAAGAGGCAAGAGACTCTTGTTTCAGGGTGCGCGAGGAGAGGAGATGTAGAGCACCGCCTAAAGAAGCTTCAGAGAGGGGCAGGAGCCGCCATCTATCGGCGCAGACACCAGAGACGGGCATGAAACGCTAAGGTTGCTGCTGCAGCCACCAAGAAGCCTGTGTGCAAGCACAGGTCTAACTATCCACACCTCCCCTCCCAGGAGACTGTGCAGCCCGCCACTGCCAGGGTCCTATGATCCAGGGACAACATCCCCGGTAGAACACATGGCCGCCCTGCATTCCGTACCCCTCCGTTGCCCCGGCCTGAGTGAGCCAGAGCCCCCTAATCAGCCACTCCTTTAACCCCCTCCTGTCTGGGTGAAGAACAGATGCCAGAGGGTGACCTACATGCAGAGGAGGGGTCAAATCCAAAGCTGAACCCCAGGAGCTGTGCGAACAAAGAAGAGAAAGGGAAATTTCTCTGTGCAGCTTCAGGAACAGTGGATTAAATCCCCACAATCAACTTGATGTACCCTGCATCTGTGGAATACGTGAATAGACAATGAATCATCCAAAATAGAGGCAGTGGACTTTGGGAGCAACTGTGGACTTGGGGTTTGCTGTATGCAACTGACTAGTTTCTGATTTATGTGTTTATCTTAGTTTCGTTTTTAGCACTTGTTATCATTGGTGGATTTGTTTATTGGTTTGGTTGCTCTTTTTTGTTAATTACTTTTTTAATTTTAATGATGTATGTTAACATTTTTTTATTTTAATAACTTTATTTTATTATTTTTCTCTCTTTCTTTTTTTTCTCCCTTTTCTTCTGATCCATGTGGCTAACAGGGTTTTGGTGCTCCAGCTGGGTGTCAGGCCTGACCCTCTGAGGTGGGAGAGCTGAGATCAGGAAATTAGACCACCAGACACCTCCCGGCCCCACGTAACATCAATCGGCGAGAGCTCTCCCAGAGTTTTCTGTCTCAACACTAAGACGCAGCTCCACTCAACGACCAGCAAGCTCCAGTGCTGGACACTCCATGCCAAACAACTAGCAACACAGGAACACAACCCTACCTATTAGCGGAGAGGCTGCCTAAAATCATACTAAGTTCACAGACACCCCAAAACACACCACTGGACATGGTCCTGACCACCAGAAAGACAAGATCCAGCCTCATCCACCAAAACACAGGCACCAGTCCCCTCCACCAGGAAGCCTACACAACCCACTGAACCAAACTTACCCACTGGGGGCAGACACCAAAAACAACGGGAACTACGAACCTGCAGCCTGCAAAAAGGAGACCCCAAACACAGTAAGTTAAGCAAAATGAGAAGAGAGAGAAATACTCAGCAGATGAAGGAGCAAGGTAAAAACCCACCAGACCAAACAAATGAAGAGGAAATAGTCTACCTGAAAAAGAATTCAGAGTAATGATAGTAAAGATGATCCAAAATCTTGGAAATAGGATGGAGAAAATACAAGAAACATTTAACAGGGACCTAGAAGAATTAAAGAGCAAACAAACAATGATGAACAGCACAATAAATGAAATTAAAAATTCTCTGGAAGGAATCAATAGCAGAATAACTGAGGCAGAAGATTGGATACATGACCTGGAAGATAAAATAGTGGAAATAACTACCGCAGAGCATAAAAAAGAAAAAAGAATGAAGAGAATTGAGGACAGTCTCAGAGACTTCTGGGACAATATTAAATGCACCAACATTCAAATCATAGGAATCTCAGAAGAAGAGAAAAAGAAAGGGACTGAGAAAATATTTGAAGATATTATAGTGGAAAATTTCCCTAACATGGGAAAGGAAATAGTCAATCAAGTCCAGAAGCACAGAAAGTCCCATACAGGACAAATCCAAGGAGAAACATGCCAAGACACATATTAATCAAACTATCAAAAATTAAATACAAAGAAAACATATTAAAAGCAGCAAGGGAGGGCTTCCCTGGTGGCGCAGTGGTTGGGAGTCCGCCTGCCGATGCAGGGGACACGGGTTCGTGCCCCGGTCCGGGGGGATCCCATGTGCTGCAGAGCGGCTGGGTCCGTGAGCCATGGCCGCTCAGCCTGCGCGTCCGGGGCCTGTGCTCTGCGGCAGGAGGGGCCAGAGCAGTGAGAGACCCGCGTACTGCAAAAAAAAAAAAAGAAAAAGCAAAAAAAAAAAAAGCAGCAAGGGAAAAGCAACAAATAACATACAAGGGAATCCCCATAAGGTTAACAGCTGATCATTCAGCAGAAACTCTGCAAGCCAGAAGGGAGTGGCAACATATTTAAAGTGATGAAAGGGAAAAACCTACAACCAAGGTTACTCTACCCAGCAAGGATCTCCATCAGATTTGACAGAAAAATTAAAACCTTTAGAGACAAGCAAAAGCTAAAAGAATTCAGCACCACCAAACCAGCTCTACAACAAAGGCTAAAGAAACTTCTCTAGGCAGGTAACACAAGAGAAGGAAAAAACCTACAAAAACAAACCCAAAACAATTAAGAAAATGGTAATAGGAACATACATAATGATAACTACCTTAAATGTAAATGGATTAAATGTTCCAACCAAAAGACACAGACTGCCTGAATGGATACAAAAAAAAAAGACCCGTATATATGCTGTCAACAAGAGATCCACTTCAGACCTAGGGACACATACAGACTGAAAGTGAGGGGATGGAAAAGGATACTCCATGCAAATGGAAATCAAAAGAAAGCTGGAGTAGCAATTCTCATATCAGAAAAAATAGACTTTTAAATAAATACAATTCCAGAGACAAGAAAGGACACTACATAATGATCAAGGGATCAATCCAAGAAGAAGATATAACAATTGTAAATATTTATGCACCCAACATAGGAGCACCTCAGTACATAAGGCAAATGCTAACAGACATAAAAAAGGAAATTGACAGTAACACAATCATGGTAGGGGACTTTAACACCCCACTTTCACCAATGGACAGATCATCCAAAATGAAAATAAATAAAGAAACACAGCTTTAAATTATACATTAAACAAGATGGACTTAATTGATATTTATAGGACATTCCACCCCAAAACAGCAGATTACACTTTCTTCTCAAGTGCTCATGGAACATTCTCCAGGATAGATCACATCTTGGGTCACAAATCAAGCCTTGGTAAATTTAAGAGGTATGAAATAGTATCAAGTATCTTTTCCGACGACCACGCTATGAGACTAGATATCAATTACAGGAAAAAATCTGTAAAAACTAAAAACACATGGAGACTAAACAATACACTACTAAATAACCAAGAGATCACTGAAGAAATCAAAGAGGAAATCAAAAATACCTAGAGACAAATGAAAACGAAAACACAACCACCCAAAACCTATGGGATGCAGCAAAAGCAGTTCTAAGAGGGAAGTTTATAGCAATACAATCCTACCTCAACAAACAAGAAACATCTCAAATAAACAACCTAACCTTACATCTAAAGTAATTAGAGAAAGAAGAACCAAAAAACCCCCAAAGTTAACAAAAGGAAAGAAATCATAAAGCTCAGATCAGAAATAAATGAAAAAGAAATGAAGGAAACAACAGCAAAGACCAATAAAACTAAAAGGTGGTTCTTTGAGAAGATAAACAAAATTGATAAACCATTAGCCAGACTCATCAAGAAAAAACAGGAAGACTCAAATCAATAGAATTAGAAATGAAAAAGGAGAAGTAACAACTGACACTGCAGAAATACAAAGGATCATGAGAGATTACTACAAGCAACTATATGCCAATAAAATGGACAACCTGGAAGAAATGGACAAATTCTTAGAAAAGCATAACCTTCTGACACTGAACCAGGAAGAAAATATAAACAGACCAATCACAAGCACTGAAATTGAAACTGTGATTAGAAATCTTCCAACAAACAAAAGCCCAGGACCTAGATGGATTCACAGGTGAATTCTATGAAACATTTAGAGAAGAGCTAACACCTATCCTTCTCAAACTCTTCCAAAATATGGCAGAGGGAGGAACACTCCCAAACTCATTCTATGAGATGACCATCACCCTGATACCAAAACCAGACAAAGGTGCCACAAAAAAAGAAAACTACAGGCCAATATCACTGATAAATGGAGATGGAAAAAATCCTCAACAAAATACTAGCAAACAGAATCCAACAGCACATTAAAAGGATCATACACCATGATCAAGTGGGGTTTATCCCAGGAATGCAAGGATTCTTCAATACATGCAAATCAATCAATGTGATACACCATATTAACAAATTGAAGGAGAAAAACCATATGATCATCTCAATAGATGCAGAAAAAGCTTTTGACAAAATTCAACACCCATTTATGACAAAAACCCTCCAGAAAGTAGGCATAGAGGGAACTTACCTCAGTATAATAAAAGCCATATATGACAAACCCACAGCCAGTACTGTTCTCAATGGTGAAAAACTGAAACCATTTCCACTAAGATCAGGAAGAAGACAAGGTTGCCCACTCTCACCACTATTAATCAACAAAATTTTGCAAGTTTTAGCCACAGCAATCAGAGAATAAAAAGAAATAAAAGGAATCCAAATAGGAAAAGAAGTAAAACTGTCACTCTTTGCAGATAACATGATACTATACATAGAGAATCCTAAAGATGTTACCAGAAAACAACTAGAGCTAATCAATGAATTTGATAAAGTAGCAGGATACAAAATTAATGCACAGAAATCTCTTGCATTCCTATACACTAATGATGAAAAAACTGAAAGAGAAATTATGGAAACCCTCTCATTTACCATCGCAACAAAAAGAGTAAAATACCTAGGAATAAACCTACCTAAGGAGACAAAACACCTGTATGCAGAAACTGTAAGACACTGATGAGAGAAATTAAAGATGATACAAACAGATGGAGAGCTATACCATATTCTTGGATTGGAAGAATCAACATTGTGAAAATGACTATACTGCCCAAAGCAATCTACCGATTCAGTGCAATACCTATCAAACTACCAATGGCATTTTTCACAGAACTAGAACAAAGAAGTTCACAAATTTTATGGAAACACAAAAGACCCCGAATAGCCAAAGCAATCTTGAGGGAAAAAAGTGGAGCTGGAGGAATCTGATCTGTGACTTCGGACTATATTACAAAGCTACAGTAATCAAGACAGTATGGTACTGGCACAAAAACAGAAATATAGATCCATGGAACAGGATAGAAAGCCCAGAGATAAACCCACACACATATAGTCACCTTATCTTTGATAAAGAAGGCAAGCATGTACAATGGAGAAAAGACAGCCTCTTCAATAAGTGGTGCTGGGAAAACTGGACAGCTACATGTAAAAGTATGAAATTAGAACACTCCCTAACACCATACACAAAAATAAACTCAAAATGGATTAAAGACCTAAATGTAAGGCCAGACACTATCAAACTCTTAGAGGAAAACAGAGGTAGAACACTCTATGACATAAATCACAGCAAGATCCTTTTTGACCCACCTCCTAGATAAATGGAAGTAAAAACAAAAATAAACAAATGGGACCTAATGAAGCTTAAAAGCTTTTGCATAGCAAAGGAAACCATAAACAAGACCAAAAGACAACCCTCAGAATGGGAGAAAATATTTGCAAATGAAGCAACTGACAAAGGATTAATCTCCAAAATATACAAGCAGCTCATGCAGCTCAATATCAAAAAACCAAACAATCCAATCCAAAAATGGGCAGAAGACCTAAATAGACATTTCTCCAAACAAGATATACAGATTGCCAACAAACACGTGAAAGGATGCTCAACATCACTAATCATTAGAGAATTGCAAATCAAAACTACAATCTGGTATCATCTCACACCGGTCAGAATGGCCAGCATCAAAAAAATCTACAAACAATAAATGCTGGAGAGGGTGTGGAGTAAAGGGAACCCTCTTGCACTGCTGGTGGGAATGTGAATTGGTTCAGCCACTATGGAGAACAGTATGGAGGTTCCTTAAAATACTACAAATAGAACTACCATATGACCCAGCCATCCCACTACTGGGCATATACCCTGAGAAAACCATAATTCAAAAAGAGTCATGTACCAAAATGTTCATTGTAGCACTATTTACGATATCCAGGACATGGAAGCAACCTAAGTGTCCACTGACAGATGAATGGATAAAGAAGATGTGACACATATATACAATGGAATATTACTCAGCCATAAAAAGAAACGAAATTGAGTTATTTGTAGTGAGGTGGATGGACCTAGGGTCTGTCATACAGAGTGAAGTAAGTTAGAAAGAGAAAAACAAATACTGTAGGCTAAGACATATATATAGAATCTAAAAAAAACAAAAAAGGTTCTGATGAACCTAATGACAGGACAGGAATAAAGACGCAGACATAGAGAATGGACCTGAGGACAAGAGGAGGGGGAAGGGTAAGCTGGGCCGAAATGAGAGAGTGGCATTGACATATATACTATATAGCTATATATGTAAAATAGATAGCTAATGGGAAGCAGCTGCATACCACAGGGAGATCAGCTTGGTGCTTTGTAACCACCTAGAGAGGTTGGAGGGAGGCTCAAGTGGGAGGGGCTATGGGGATATATGTATACATATAACTGATTCACTTTGTTATACAGCAGAAACTAACACACCATTGTAAAGTAATTATACTCATATAAGGATGTTAAAAAAAACGTGCATATATCGTGATTTTTTCACTTATAATGTGAGAATTTACCCCATGTCATTAAATGTTTTTGGAAAATATGATCGTACATGATGATACATATTTTACATATATTTTGCAAATTAGGTGCCATAGTTTTTAAAATCATTATTCTATTGTTGGACACCTAGTTTGTTTACAATTTTTACTCTTATCAGTAACTGCTATGAATTTTCTCATCTGTAAATCTTTGACCCCTTCAGAGAGTATTTACTAAGAACGGCAAGTACCTCATTTCATCCTTGGAACTCTCCTGAGCGCTAACAGCAGGAGTGGTGTCACATACGGCGCTTGGTAAAAGCTCATTAACTCCACTCATGGTCTAGATCAGCTTGCATTGGACCCCTATAAAAACTGTCTCTTTAATATTAAGTTTTACGAAATCACGAGACTGTGCCAAATCTAATTAGCATCTATATGAGCTAGGCATCTCACATTTTGTTATATTTAATTTCTGAAATGCTATTAGCAGAAACCATTAAGGCACTAGGGAATCAAAGCACAAGTAATAATTTTTATAAAACACTTTCCAATGAATGTATATATCATGCATATTTATTCATCTGCTACAGCAACAAAACCCCCTATGCAAAGGATGTCCTTTCAAGAGGAACTGTTTAACAAAACTTAGGCAGTACTAGGTTTAAGCTACCTTCCTGGTGCCTTATATGGTATTTATCACCATATATGATGTATACCATCTTATGCAAATCACAGCATCGAGTCCAGGTTTGATAGTCAAGTACAAACAGCACACGCATTACGTGCAGACAGGCACACACACTCACACTCTGTGTATGACAGTAATGCCCCAGTACTGACAGCACAATCAACTGTCAATTCAGCAAGGGCAGCAGAACGCCAAGACAGAGGAAACCTACATCCCAAAGCTACTTGACTATTGCCTTTGGGGAAAAGCAGAATAACCAAAAACAAAACACTTCTGGAAATCACCTTTAAAGCCTCTTTAGTGTTACCACCACCACAAAGTAGACTGAACCCAAATGGTATTTTAGTATCTGCCCAGCCCTGGGCCCAGAGTTGCTCACAGAATACAGGTTAACTTAACCAAGGTTGAGACTGAATCCATTTACCTCTCATTCTTGCAGGAGTTCTAGAGCTGCTTCCATTCTCTGTGGTTTTACCTGATAGAAACTCATTTTGATATGAGGAGAAGAGATTTGGTCATATTCAATCTAAGGGTATCCTCCTCCCCAAACAATCTAGGGAAAATTGGAGATTTACCATTAAAAAAAAAAAATCCAAGTGTTTTCTATGCATATTCTGTGTGTAGGCTTTTAGATCTATTTAGGTTATACAATTTTACCTTGCAACTTTTACTTCTGAAAGTGCCTGGTTACAGTAACATATAATGTATAAGGCAAAAGTTGTTTCCTGGTCTATTTCTAGCAGCTGATAAAAGAGCCTTTCAGGTCACCTGGCCTGGGATGTGCAGATTGACTTGCTGTGCACCCCAGAGATGCCAGTCCTCCCCTCTGCCCTCTCTCTTAGAGAGCTCACAGTGCCAGAAGAGGCAATCCAATTACCTAGTGACCCCTGACCTTACTTGGCCTCAGCCGATCGAACGCCAGACCCAATATAAATCAATCAGGTTTTCTGCCCCGAGGAGTTGGTAACGTGGTGACTCCATGACTTGAGCTGGCTTG
This sequence comes from Aethalodelphis obliquidens, assembly GCF_003676395.1. Classification (NCBI taxonomy): domain Eukaryota; kingdom Metazoa; phylum Chordata; class Mammalia; order Artiodactyla; family Delphinidae; genus Aethalodelphis; species Aethalodelphis obliquidens. Next base: position 47,741,483 of record NW_020837952.1, read on the forward strand.
CTGTGTGTTTCTCTTTCTTGTGTTCCACAAATAGCTTCAAGCACTTCAGCCTCCTGAGTTGTGTAATATCCAAATAAAATGTCGTGAGTGCTGTGGTGGAGACAAATGTCATGTGTTCCACCAAATTTCATTTCCTTTTTTCTCTTCTTGGGGACGCAGGAAGACAGCATTTCTCAGCCTCCTTTCAGTTAAGGTAGAAGTGATGTACGCCACTTCCACACCCGGTCCTTAAAAATGCATAATTCCCCAGCTTTCGCGTTCTCTTCTGCAGTGACCTTAGAGGCCATGTGTTCAAGATGATGTAGCTCTAAGAGAGAGAGGAACCTCATGACCCACACCCGACTAAAAGGTTCACTGTGTGAAGCCACTAAGATTCCAGAGTTGACTTGTTACCCCATCCTAGCCTAGCTTATCTTGAAGAATAAAAGCCTCATCCTCGGTGTCGCAGTGGTTGAGAGCCCGCCTGCCGATGCAGGGGACACGGGTTCGTGCCCCGATCCGGGAAGATCCCATATGCCGCGAAGCGGCTGGGCCCGTGAGCCATGGCCGCTGAGCCTGCGCGTGCGGAGCCTGTGCTCCGCCACGGGAGAGACCACAACAGAGAGAGGCCCGCGTACCGCCAAAAAAAAAAAAAACAAAAAGCCTCATCCCACATAGTATGACAATTCCCAAACCTTTAGAAATATTTCTGAAAATTTCCAAGGACAGGATAAAGGACTTCTCCTAGTCCTCTTTGCCTTAAATCCTGTAACTTATGAATTCTTGATGCCTCGGGGGCGTTGCCCTTGCTTTGTATTCTTTTCCCTCCTGCCCCGAAAGGCTTTTCTTCTTTTACTACAAAGCTGTTATATGTTACAATCCTTTTACTGAAAACTCTGAGACAATGAAGCAAAATGTCATAGCACAGAACACAAGACAATTTCAAATTGATTAGACACAATAAAGTTTTATGGCCGTCCCATGGGGGTCCAGGTTAACAATTCTGATACCCCATTACATGTGTATTGGAACTGAACAATTAAATAAATATATGGCAGATGGTGAGCCAGGCTTCTCATTGTTGGAGTGAGAGTTTACAGATAATCAAGAAGAGGCTAGAATAATCTGGGAGGTAATGGATTAGAGTTGAAGACATCAGCATGAACTCATGTTTATCCTAATATAGATATATATGGTTACATATAGAAATATTCATAGGTATATGTATATGCATAGGTTAGTATACACACATATGTTTCCTTGATGAGGAAACATGTGTATACATACATACTCCCCAGCATTGCTGCTGGGGAGTTGTTCTTCCAGGCAAAAGAACAACTCCCCAGCAGCAACGAATATACCTACCGCCCAGATCGTGGTTTCTAATTCTCCAATAAAAGGAATCAGGGCTCCTTGGAGAAATTGATGATTCTAGGACTGGGGCAGGAAATGTAAAAGATGAGCCTTAAAAGTTCTAGTCTTAAGGAAAAAAATTGTAACTAAGTGTGGGTACGGATGGTAACTAGAATTATTGGGGTGATCATTTCGCAATATACACATATATGGAATTATTATGTTGTACAACTGAAACTGATAGAATGTTGTATGTCAAGTATATGTAAAAAAGTAAAAATTTTAAATTTTAATTTAAAAAAGTGAATAGGCAAGTTCTCCAAAATTTGCAAAGCACATATCTCTCAGAGAATTTATATATGAAGAACTCCTACTGCTCAAAAGACAAACAGCCCAGTAAGGTGAAGATGCCGGTGCTACAGTACTTTCAGGAAACATGATATAGCCTCTGGAATAGAAAGACATTCTAACGTCTCTTATGACACACAAAGCTAGTAAGTCTTTATATCCATCACAGGAGAATGCTTCTTTTCTAAGACCAAGATGAAACAATACAAGGGTAGGGTGGACGATGTTCTCCTTTCCAGACACCATATATGCATAATATATGGGAAAGAATTAGTCCTGGAAAAAAATCTAACTGCAGTAAAATAATTTTTCTATTCTCTGGAGTCCTGAGATAACACACTACAAATATTGAGGACATATACATTAAAAATCCATATCGAACTCTATTAATTCAAAGCACTATAGAAAAAAAAGGGATGAGCTGGGAGCATCTTGTAGTGCTAGAACGTAAGAAAGCACACAGAAAGAAAAAAGAGAACACAAACCCCACAAGAACTGGGTGTGTCAAAGTGATACAGGAGGCTACTGAAAAGAAAAGAGCTCCTAATGGCCAGAGCTGGGCAAAATTTGAGCAATCAAATAAAGTAGTATTGGCATATACCCTGAGAAAACCATAATTCAAAAACAGTCATGTACCACAATGTTCATTGCAGCACTAGTTACAATAGCCAGGACATGGAAGCAACCTAAATGTCCACTGACACATGAATGGATAAAGAAGATGTGGCACATATATACAATGGAATATTACTCAGCTATAAAAAGAAATGAAATTGAGTTATTTGTAGTGAGGTGGATGGACCTAGAGTCTGTCCTACAGAGTGAAGTAAGTCAGAAAGAGAAAAACAAATACCACAGGCTAACACATATATATAGGATCTAAAAAAAAAAAAAGGTTCTGATGAACCTAGGGACAAGACAGGAATAAAGATGCAGATGTAGAGAATGGACTTGAGGACACGGGGAGGGGGAAGGGTAAGCTGCAATGAAGTGAGACTGTGACATGGACATATATACACTACCAAATGTAAAACAGATAGCTAGTGTGAAGCAGCCGCATAGCATAGGGAGATCAGCTCAGTGCTTTGTGACCACCTAGAGGGGTGGGATAGGGAGGGTGGGAGGGAGGGAGACGCAAGAGGGAAGAGATATGGGGATATATGTATATGTATAACTGATTCACTTTGTTATAAAGCAGAAACTAACACACCATTGTAATGCAATTACACTCCAGTAAAGATGTTACAAAATAATAAAATAGTATTGGATTATAACCCAAAGTATAAATGAAATATTCATGAGTCCATACTGACATAAACAAATGACTGAATAAATAAATGGGAGAAATAGACAAATGTCTCATGCAGAAAAATTCTCTTTCCAGGTCTGCCCAGTGACCTTGCCTGTCATTACCAGAAATGCCCACTAGGGAGTACCTCAAACAGGCTCCTCCCTCCACCCGCAACCTCTCACCCGCCCCCAGAACACATCTGATGAATCTCTTTTTATCAGGTCGACTGTCTTCCTGGGCTCTGTCATTCTTGTTATGAGCTCAGAATTCTCCCAGCTGTTTTCTGAGCTACTGTGGCTCCCCTGTCACAGCTCTCAGAGGAAACATGCATTAGGGAGTAGAACTTGCAAACGCATTGCAGAAGTGAGAAGAAGCTGTGGGGATGGAGGGGGCAGCTTTTGCTGGGGGGGCTTTACAACTTTAAAAAAAAATTTTATCTATCATTTTTCTGGATTTGGCGAGAAGGGGTGAGATTTCAGTGTTGGCCATTCTGCCATCTTGAAACTGGTCTGCCCTCTAAAATGTGGAAACAATAGAGTTGTTTCTTTCCTTTCTCCTTAATAGCAATTTTTCCTTCCTATAACCAGCCAAATGCACCCTGCAAAACCACCGTGTATGGATTGGCAATTTAGTTTCCCAAAATTCAGCTGTAACTGTGCAGGTTTTCCATATTTAAAACTATTTTTTTTTTTTCTGTCTCTGGTTTCTCAAAGACTCTTTGACCTTACAATTAAAATAGCAATGGCAACTACCAAATGACTGCACTAAAAACCATACCTCTTGACTCAGTGCTGTGAACTGTCATCAGATCCGTCACCGATACCTGAGTTCAGAAGAATGGACAGTGTGTGTATTACCCCTGGAGTTGCCATACCCTTCAGAGGGGGGACTCTCCTGCACTTGGGTGGACAACTCAGGTGGACTTGATTTTCTCACAGATATTTCAGTCTGTAATTCTTGATTCTACTGTTATTATTTCAATCTTATAGAAATAGTTTAGGGGAAGGTAGAAAAACTAGTATTTGTCAAGCACATCCCACCTGCCTGCTATTTCGTTCCAGACACTTGATCTTTTAAATTTTTCCAACCACCTCATGAGGTAGGAATCACTACTCCCTTCTTTTTTTTATATTTTAAGTAGGTGCAATTTATTTTTATGAAAATTGTGCATTAATAAAGCCACTGAAATCCATATATAACAAAAACCTTTCTTTAATGTTCTACAAGTTTTCTTTTGTGAACCAAAATGTAAAATATTTCTCCTCTATGAATTGGGAAATTGGGATTGATACTCTACCCCCTTCTGATGAATGAGAAACTTGAGTCTTGGAGGTTAAATGAACAGCCGAGGTTGAGCTGCTCATTCAGGGACAGGATTCAAACCCAGCATTCACATCTCTAGAACACACCAAACAGAGAAGTGGATCTATTTAACTGAAAACATTGTGGAAAACATTGTCTCCCAATAATTACTCTTCATTCAGCCCTTATAATATACAAACTTTATTCCTAATCTTTGTGAAATCTGTAAGGTAGTTATCATCACTGTTTTATGAAGAAGGAAACTGATCCTCAAAGAGGTTGATTTGCCTAAAGTCAGTCCCATGGTTGCATAAGGGTGGAACTGAGATTAGAACCCAGGTCCATGTTGTTTCAGAGTTGTGCTTTTTTGGTAAATCAGCTGGCTTTCTGGAACTCACTGATAGTGACTGTTTATTGAGGTCTAATTATATGCTGACACTTAATGGGAGAAATGTTCACATATTGAAGTCTGGGGAAGTCATTCTGGCTTATACATGAGCTAACTTGAATTTTATGCTAACTAAAACAGCCTGCTTATGGCCTATCATACATACACTGTACATCTGCTTTAATCACTAAAGAAAAGGGTACATGGACCAGAAGTAAAGAATGTCCATGTTAAAAATAATGACTAAATGCCTCCCTTCCGGGGATGCCAATTCTAGTCCTCCTGTGATGATGACTCCCTTCTTGGGTGCCAAGGCCATACTGACTCACTGTGTACGTGCTGATTTTCTTTTTTTTTTTGAAACCTTGAAGGAAGGTATCCTTGACTTGTTTGATGTACTTTGTTCTGACAAGATATAATACGGTGCTGAAAACCATGCTTCTCTAGAGCAGTTCCTCAGAGTTATCTGAGAGGCTGTCTCCCAGGCTACAGTCCTCAGTTTGGCTCAAATAAAACTCTCTTCTGTTCCTATTGTTGTTTGGTTATTGATTATTTGTGTCGACACACTGAGCCATTAACATCCATAAGAATGTAATGAAGTTCCTGGTGTGTTTGCCACTGCACCGCGTGAAAATGCCTGGAAGAGTTTTCCACGTGTGTAGAGTGTGTTTGGAGCGGTCTGACTTAAAATGTGGTGTTCACAAAAGTCCTTTTGGAAATGCTGGAAAATATACCTCAAAGAGACAGGATGTCTTCATCCAGAGCAGCTGAAACTAGAGACAAATAGAGGCTCTGTGTGATTTCAGATTTGGAAGCTGCTGGTACTAAGATCTATGGATAAAATGTATGTTGGCTCCAAATATGCACCCTAAGTGAAAAGTCATAAAGGCAAATTGCATTGATTGATTACAGTCCAACTGCTCCCTCTACATGGGCATCTTTAGGTAAATGTTCTATGGATGGTAACAACGGGATTAAAACATATTTTTAAATTTGATAATGGGGGATGATGGAAAAGTTCTGGAGATGGATAGTGGTGACGGGTGTACAGCAATATGAATGAACTTAATGTACTTAATGCCACAGAACTGTGCGCTAAAAATGGTTAAAATGCTAAATTTTATGTTATGTATATTTTACCACAATAAAAAAGTGCACAAATTTAAAAAGTTAAAAATAAGTTTAATGATGAGTAATGATTCCTGTATAACAATGAGGTGGCCAATAATTAATATAACACAGATAGAGCCCCTCCATTAAAAAAATGCATTTTTGGTAACTATTTGAATTATCAAAAATAGGTTTATTGAGGGATAGAATACCAAATTAGGAGCTCAATATGGCTCCAAAGTTAGTGTAATGTTTATTAAAATGGAGATTCTGATGTCAGATATATACTGAAAAGAGAAACATGACAACACAGCCCAGGCCAGAGGGCGTTGCCATGCTCCCTGTCAACAACACCCACAGGTAAATATAGCACTCCATCTTTCGGTCTGGGTTAGCTAAGTGATGGAAGACTTTAGTTGTAAGTCAATCTTTGAATTTAAATGAAATTTAAATCTACCATAGTTAAAAGAATTTCTCTTGAATCACAATCATATATGCTCTGAACATGCTAGAAAATTGCTCACCGTTACCAAACAATATGTAATTGTGTATGCACTCATACACAGTGCTTTGGAGAATAAAGGAAAAGTACAACGTGGTTCCTCTTCTTAAGAAGCATGTCGTCTAACCTTATTTGCCAAGCAGAAATAGAGACACAGACGTAGAGGACAAATTTATGGATACCAAGGGGGTAAGGGGTGGGGTGGGAGGAATCGGGAGATTGGGATTGACACATATACACTCTTGATACTATGTACAAAATAGACAACTGAGGGGAACATACTGTGTAGCACAAGGAACTCTACTTAATGCTCTGTGGTGACCTAAATAGAAGGGAAATCCAAAAGGGAGGGGATATATGTGTATATATGGCTGATTCATTTTGCTGTGCAGTAGAAGCTAACACAACATTATAAAGCAACTAGACTCCAATAAAAATTAATTTTTAAAAAGTTATAGAAATATTTTGAAAAAATTATAAAATGTAAAATACTTAAAAAAAAGCAGCATGTCGTCTAGTTAGACACTAGCCTTCCATCAGTTTCTAGAGTATATCAAGCTCATTCTCTCCTCAAGGACTTTGCATTTGCATTTCCTTTGTCTGAAATGCCAAGCCTCCGTAGGTTTTCACATGTGGTCCTTTCTAGAAACAGATTGTAGCTCAAAGCCCCTACAGAGGGCTTCTCTGAACATCTCATGGAAGGTACTCTGCTTCCCTCTGCTCTACTGATATCATCATCATCTGACTGATTTTCAATCTCCACTCTAGAATATAGCTCCCATACAGACTTTATTATCTGAGTTGTTTACCAATGTGCCCCAGGTCCTAGAATAATGCCTAGCATAAAAGAGGTGCTCAATAAATATTTGAGTTAAATTGAATCAATCGGCTAGGTAGATTCAAATATTTGTTGAATTAAAAGGCTAGGATGAGTGATGTGGCCCACTGACACACAGCTAGGAAGGGGTAAAGCTGGGATGCGAGCTCTGCTTATATCCTGCCTGTCATTATACCTAGGAAACCAAAGTCATAAGTAAGAAAATCTTGGCACACCTGAGATGTAGCCCAGAGGTCAAAGAAGATGAGGAAAGAGAAAAGGTCGTGGGGTGTCAGGTGCAAAGCAGAGAGGAAATGGTGAGGGAGAGGGAGCAGGAACAGCCCACTGTACAGAGACATGGCAACTTGACAGGAGAGGGGACAGAGCCGCCAACTCTCTGGACAGCAGGCTTCTCCTCTTCCTCGCCATTTCCTCTTTGTTCCTGACAGCCATGATCTTTTTTTTTTTTTCTTTTTAAGAGCCTGAACAATAACTAAATACTCATTAGAGATAGGGATTGATTGTCTAGAAAAGTAATAATTATGAAGGAACTCAAAAAATAATGAAAATTTGGACAATCCAGAAGAGTTCTAAAAAGAAAAAAGTATCTGTAATCATCTCATACAGAGGAAAAAACATTTAAAATATTTTGATGATTTTAAAAATTGGAATCATTCCATCAGTCATTTTGTACACAGTGCTGGTCGCACATTGTCACAAATATTTCTCTAACTCATCAAAGGATTTTTCAAATATGAATTCATTGACTGTATAACATACTGTATCTAATCTTTAAATATTTAATCTTTTTTTAACTTTTAGGCTGTTTGCAAATGAGAAATTTCAAGCTGAAAATTGCTGCAATGTACATTCTGATTATTCGCTTAGAACAGATTTCTAGAAGTGGGAACAGTAGGTCAAAGAATATATTTTTCAGGTAAAAATTTTGCATTATTATTATTATTTTTTTTTGCGGTACATGGGCCTCTCACTGTTGTGGCCTCTCCCGTTGCGGAGCACAGGCTCCGGACGCGCAGGCTCAGCGGCCATGGCTTACGGGCCCAGCCGCTCCGCGGCATGTGGGATCTTCCCGGACCGGGGCAAGAACCCGTGTCCCCTGCATCGGCAGGCGGACTTTCAACCACTGTGCCACGAGGGAAGCCCTGCATTATTTTTTGAAGAAGTAATACCCACACGGTTCAAAAATCAAAATGACATAAAAGGTATGCACTGACAAGTCTTGCTCCTGTCCCTGTCCCTGAGCACCCTATTGCTTTGTCCCCATAGGTAACAATTCCCCCGCCCCCTTTTTCCCTTCCAGTGTTTCTTTCTCAAATATTTATCCTCATTTCCCTCATTCTTACAAAAAAGGAGAATATTTTACACACTTTTCCATGCCTTGCGTTTTTCACCTCATTCTTTCTCCTGGATGTCTCCCCCTATCAGTTTGTAGAGATAATTCTCACTCCTTTTGTCTCCCAGTTGTGCTATGTTCAGTGGTGTGACTGTACCACAATTTATTCCACCAGGACCCTGAGTTGTTTTCCTTTGCTATTATAAACAAAGCTACAATGAATAACTTTGAAGTACACCATTACATAGATATTTGGGAATATCTGTATTTAGATTCCAAAAATTGGATGTCGCGTGACCTCTAGGGTGTGCGGGGCTCCAGGAAAAGCTTTGCAACGCCCTGGACCTCATAAGCAATTTGAATTTTAAACATTTTACAAAAGTCTTGGGCCCATGTGAAGTCTAGCTATATCGATGAAAATTTGGTATAATGAGTAGAAAAGAGGTACTTACATCTTTGTTGATTGTTCAATGAATGCAAAGATTCTTCATAGGGTCCAGGCACCATCTTCTGTGTTCTTTATCGTCAAATGTGTCATTCCTGGCTAATGTCTCCCACTGGGAAGATAAAGAGAGTAAAACTGTTATTACTTGCAATGCTCTGGCTCTTCAGGACCTATTTGTATGGAAACAGTATAGATTTTCTGGCCTCTGCAGTTCCCTAATACCGTTTATTTACTGCTGTTTGCGACATTCCTCGTGTTGCCGCATCATCCATCTTACCCCAGTGAATATGGACTTCCAACAGCTTTCTCACAGGTCGTTCTCGTGCTTTGCTAATGGCAGCCACAAACACTCGTCTTACCAGAGGTGTGCAGGAAACCGTGAACGATAATTTGTTTTCTGATCATATAAAATTTGCCATTTGGAATTCTATAGTGTAAATGCAGAACAAGACGTTTTCCAACCATGCCGTCTCTTGAACCCTTAGGCTGTGGTTACTGCATTTCTAGGTGTGATTTCTTTCAGTGTTGACTGCACCCTGACAAAGATTCAAATTTTTGTCAGGCTCTGGAAACTTCTCCTAGGTCCATCTATGCAATTCCTTGTAAAACCCAGTTTTAGCAAGAACTCTAAGTCAGTTTAACCAGAACCCCTTACCCCTGATATCTGATCACTCTCGATATCTGATGGGTTCTTCATCCTCCACCTTCTCCCAGGCAGTGTTTGATCACCCTGGCCTGTCTTCAGCAAAGAATCCCGTTAGGTCAGTTTAGCCAGAATTGCTCTTATTCCTGATGTTTCCTCGTAGTAATTTTCCATCCACTCACACCCACCCTGCTCTTTCGCTTGTGCTGTATTTGGAGTTGAGCCCCAGCTCTCTCCCTCACTGTAAAATCCCACTGCAGTTGTCCCTGTATCTATCACGATGGGCCTGAGTCAAGACGACACCTCACCATCTTTAACAAGTGTCGTTGGATATTTTGTTAACAACCCCTGCCTTTCACACACTGTCACCAGTGGGGAGCCTAGGCGAGGGCCCAGGAGCATATTGAGAAGAATGGTCCCATCCACACAGTGAATGTCTGTCCAGTACAATTTAAGACTGACCTGGGAGAGCATGGCAGTACCACATCAACTGAGGCAAGAAAGGACACCCATTGGAAGGGCCAATTGTGGAGCCTTCTGGGGAGAAAGCAGTGGCCACCCCTGGAGGACTGCCTGACCTACAGCATGGAGCCTGTAGGAGGGTGGGGAGACCCTCCTGGCTGCAAGCAGTAGGGGCAGAGAGTAAAGGATGCCTGCCACCACCTCCCCACATTTGGATGCTCTAGGCCAGAAAGGATGCTGCAATCAGAATGCTGACGAAAGAGATCTGAGGTTCAAGTCCAAGGACTGTCTGCTTCTGGCAACTGGAGCCCATACAGGACCAGATTCAGGTTGGGCAGCCTACCCGGATGGCACTGCTGATCTTGGCTAGTCCCAGGTACCGGAGGGGGACTTAGAAGTAAAATCTGAGGAAGCAGGGGTGGGTGAACTTTTTTGTGCGTAAGGCCCAGAGAGTAAATACTTTAGGTTTTGCAGGTTGTTTGGTCTCTTTCTCAGCTACTCAATTCTGCTGTTATAGAGGAAAAGCAGCCAAAAATATTTGGTTACAGTAAGCAAATGGGCATGGCAACAATCTAGTAAAACTATTTACAAAAATAGGCAGTGAACTGGATTCAGCCCACTGGCCATACCTTTATAATCACTGCACGTGGCAGAGGGCTCAGGGCAGGGGCTTCACTTGCCTGGGTCTGATGGTGGGACTACAGGGTCAAATGGTAAGTGCATCTGTAATTTTAGTAGATATGGCCAGATTCCCCTGTACAGAGTTATCATCTTATCATGGTAAATTTATCATTTACCACTAACAATTTTGTCTGTTTCCCTACAGCCTTGCCAAGAGAATGCTCTGACTTTGTATTTTTGCCAATTTGATAGGTAAGAAGTGGTATCTCAGGGTGGTTTTCTTTTCTTTTTTTTTTTTAAGGGATTAGCTTGGGAAGAGTGAGGGGAAGAGCTTTCAAAGATATGGGTGCAGCACAGGCAAATGCCCTCGGGAAGTAAACAGGTTGTCCAGTTGAAGAAATTTTTTAAAATGTATTTATTTTTTATTTATTTTTTTGGCCATGCTGTGCGGCATGTGGGATCTTCCCTGACCAGGGATGGAACCCATGCCCCCTGTAGTGGAAGTGCAGAGTCTTAACCACTGGACCACCAGGGAAGTCCCAGTGTGGTTTTAATTAGCACTTCTTTTATTTTGAGCAATTACTGAGCATCTATTTGGTTTTTACGATGAACAATCTGTCTTTGGGTATTATACTATTGGGTTGTTGGTCTTTTTCTTCCTGATTTACAGAAGTTCTTTATATATTAAGATTAGCCCTTAATGTGTATTCTGTAGTTGTTGGAATAGTGGTCTATACATGTCAATTAGGTCAAAGAGGTTGATACTCTTGTTCAAATGTTTAAGATACCTAGTAGTCAAGTGGAGTTGTTCAGCAGGCATTTGGAAATACAAATGTGTTTCCTTAATTTCTCTTTCTGAGCTTTCATTGTTAGTGTATAGAAATGCAAGAAATTTCTGTGTATTAATTTTGTATCCTGCAACCTTACCAAATTCATTGATGAGCTCTAGTAGTTTTCTGATAGCATCTTTAGGATTCTCTATGTATAGTATCATGTCATCTGCAAACAGTGACAGTTTTACTTCTTCTTTTCCGATTTGGATTCCTTTTTTCTTCTCTGATTGCTGTGGCCAGGACTTCCAAAACTATGTTGAATAAAAGTGGTGCAGAGTAGACATCCTTGTCTTGTTCCTGCTCTTAGAGGAAATGCTTTCAACTTTTCACCGTTGCGTATGATGTTAGCTGTGGGTTTGTCGTATATTGCCTTTATTATGTTGAGGTATGATAAAACCTGGAGATAAAAACTCTGGAGAGTTTATATCATAAATGGGTGTTGAATTTTGTCAAAAGCTTTTTCTGCATCTGTTGAGATGATCATATGGTTTTTATTCTTCAGTTTGTTAATGTGGTGTATCACACTGATTGATTTGCTGATATTGAAGAATACTTGCATCCCTGGGATAAAGCCCACTTGTCCTGATCCTACTTCATCAGGACTTCCTTGGTGGTCCAGTGGTTAAGACTTCACCTTCCAATGCAGGGGGTGTGGGTTCGATCCCTGGTTGGGGAGCTAAGATTCCACATGCCTCATGGCCAAAAACCCAAAACATAAAACAGAAGCAATATTGTACCAAATTCAATAAAAACTTAAAAAATTGTCCACATAAAAAAAAGTCTTTAAAATAAAATCCCAGTTGATCATGGTGTATGATCCTTTTAATGTATTGTTGGATTTGGTTTGGTAGTATTTTGTTGAGGATTTTTGCATCTATGTTCATCAGTGATATTGGCCTGTAATTTTCTTTTTTTATGGTATCTTTGTCTGGTTTTGGTATCAGGGTGATGGTGGCCTAATAGAATGAGTTTTGGAGTGTTCCCCTGTAATTTTTTGGAATAGTTTCAGAAGGATAGGGGTTAACTCTTCTCTAAATGTTTGATAGAATTCACCTGTGAAGCCATCCGGTCCTGGACTTTTGTTGGAAGTTTTTAAAATCAGTTTCAATTTCAGCGCTTGTGATTGGTCTGTTCATATTTTCTATTTCTTCCTGGTTCAGTCTTGGAAGATTGTACCTTTCTAAGAACTTGTCCATTTCTTCCAGGTTGTCTATTTTATTGGCACAAAGCTGCTTGCAGTAGTCTCTTATGATCCCTTGTATTTCTGTGGTTTCAGTTGTAACTTCTCCTTTTTCATTTCTAATTTTATTGATTTAAGCCATCTCCATTTTTTTTCTTCATGAGTCTGGCTAAAGGTTTATCAATTTTATTTTTTCAAAGAACCAGCTTTTAGTTTCATTGATCTTTTCTATTGTTTTCTTCATTTCTATTTCATTTATTTCTGCTCTGATATTTATGATTTCTTTCCTTCTACTAACTTTGGGTTTTGTTTGTTCTTTCTGTAGTTGCTTTAGGTGTAAGGTTATGTTTTTCTTGTTTCCTGAGGTAAGACTGTATTGCTATAAACTTTCCTTTTAGAACTGCTTTTGCTGCATCCCATAGGTTTTGGATTGTTGTGTTTTCATTTTCATTTGTCTCTAAGCATTTTTTGATTTCCTCTGTGATTTCTTCAGTGATCCATTGGTTGTTTAGTATGGAAATACAAATGTGGAACTCGGGTGAGAGTCTAGACTGAGAAATTTAGGAATAATAGGTATAGAGGGCATTTGAAACAATGAGATAGGTGAGGTCACCTAGGGATAAAAAATAGAGAAATGGTAATAAAAACTGAGCTGTAGGTCATTCCAACACTTAGAGATTGAGAGGTGGAGGAACCACCAGCAAGACAGAGAGGAGGCTTCCAGCGGTGCAGAAAAGAAAGCAAAAGGCAGATGTTTTTGTAAGGCAAGTGAAGAAAGTATTTCAAGGAGGAAGGAGACTCTGTCATATACCTTTAGAGGCTGAGTAAGATGAGGATTTTTATTGAGAACTGATCTCTGGATTTGCAACATGGAGACTGCTGGTGACCCTGACGGGGGTACTTTCAGTAAAGTGGTGGGGACAAAAGCCTGATCTCCCAGAGAGTGAAGTGATTAGAGAAATAGAGGAGGCTGCTGGGCAGTTGAGGGTTAACTTGATGTCTGAGGTTATGAATGTAAAGATCTGTCCTAGCAGTCATGGGTTCTTCATGAACCATATTCAGCTGTTCAAATGTAGGCAAAGGATAGGCAGAGAGCTGTATTTAACCAGAGCTGTCCAGTAAGTATGAAGGAGGCAGTTGAGGATGTATTGGTTGATGGGCCAAAGAACCTAAGCTGAATAATGAGGAGAGAACCTAACAGCGAAAAAGTGGTAAAGCAATGGAGTGGAGCTCTAGGTATGGTCAAAGCCCAATTTATTATGCTCATAAACACAACGTATATACACGGACCACCCAGTCTCTTCTGGGTGAGTTCCACACAGGCTCAGTGTTCATCTGGTTTATCAAGAAGTAAATACAACAAGGCTGGGTAAATACATCTTAAATTTTATTATTTGGTTTACAACAATTCAGAGATGGCAGATGCCTTTTATAAATGGGTATACTATACTAGAGCTATATTATAAGGCAAGGAAGCCCAATTACTGAAAGGCCCTTCAAAATGTACTTCACTTGGCTACATCATTGATAGTCTACGTCGTGGAATTTTTGATGTCTCCCAGAAGATACATTACCATCAGTTTCTATTGTATTAGGTTCTAAGAAACTTTATTTTTTAAAGAAAAAAATGATTGTAGGGAAAAACAAAAAATGTCTTTGAAAAGACTATCTGTATTTAAATAAAGTGCCTGATAAATTCGTGAAGGGAAGAAGTTCAGAAAGCAAACTTACGTTGTATAAAAATAAATATTGTGAATTCGCTGTATGTAAGACTGATAATAAATGATTTTTGTGGGTAGGCAAAGTTATCTTATTGGTTCCATACTTATGTGAAGGCTTTCAAAAAACCGGTAAAATTTTTTAAAAGGAATTTAAACCTCTTTTATAAATTAATTCAGCTGATTGGTGACTGATTTTTCCATGTCTTTATTTTTTTTCCCATTACATGTCTTTTAGACATTTTGTTGCTGTAACCAAGATTGGGTAGCAAAAGAGAGAGGGGACAGAACTCATATCAGTCATCCTAGTTATCTATTAGCATCTCATGGAAAATGGCTAGATCTGGGAAGGGTGGTGGCAATTAAATATTCTATGAAATAAGGCATTGTTTTTTTCTTCCAAAGTATTCATTTATCTTTGATTTCCTTGGTCTTAGGAACTTGAATAATTTAGAGTTGGCTATACTTACCATCAAGATATATTAAATGAAGATTTCCCTGTCTGAAATTGGAGAGATGTAGCAATACTCTATTCTACTTTAGAAAATCCTGTTTCTCTAGTTGATTTCCTCTCAGTTAATGAGTTAGGTACTCTTGGTACATTTGGAGAGTCACAGAAATAGCACTGGCTTAGGAGACTGGAGACCTGTACTTAATCACAATGTGGGTACTCTGTAGCTGTGCAACATTAAAAATGTACCTTCTCTGATTTTCAGTTTCTTCTGCTGTAAAATAGAGATAGGAATACCTACCTGACCTATTTCACATGTACTGTTGTGAGTACTAAATAATACATGTATTTGAATGTGTTTTGGAATATGTAATGCACTAAAGTTGTTGGTAAATGCTTTAAAAATGTGATTTGCTGTGCACTTGTTTAGGTTAAAAAAATGAAACTAGAAATCACTGGGAAACATAAATCCTTCTGAATCATATAGCCCAAATGTAAATAAGTAATTTACAAATGCTTTACAATAAAATCAAATTATTCATGGATATTTTAAAAATAAAAAATCTTGCAGCTAAATATTCATCAACTTAATCATTCTTTCTTTTATAAGAATGTTCACTATGTGACAATATAACTCTCCAAAGGAGAAATTCTATAATTAGTTCAGTTCTCTGCCTCAGCAGCTTCATTATAAGGCAGAAGAGTGGAATAAAGTTTCAAAATAAGCAAAAATATATAACTCTAAACCACAGTCCCCTTATTTTAAAGAGCTTAATAGGAACACTTCCCCCAATATATTTATAAACAACCTACTACTTATATAATGTTAACACTAATTGACAACTTAAACCACACGATCAAAGTCAATGTGCATTTCTTCTTCCCTTTATCAGCTAAATTATTAAATATCTGACAGTCTTGAGAGATTCCACTGCATTTTTAAAAAAATGAACTATATGTAATATAAAAATGCTTACCTATTGAATGACTAAGGTGTTGGTCAAGTGTTCAGAATACAATCAGAGTTTTAGAAAAATATTTGAGAAACATAGCAGTGTACCTGATAGTCTCCCACGTAGAAATCAGCCTGTGCAAACAGATGATGTGCACAGGCATGAAAAATAACCAAAGTAACCCCACCGATTTCTCCTTTAAAATGGTAAGCCTACCAGTTTCAATCGAGTTCTTAAGAGGAGCGAATGAATCATTTGCTCATTCTAAATCTTATGATAGCTTGGTTATATTAAATGGTACAGTTTTTTTTAATGAAAAGAAAGTATTAATTATAAGGTAGGTAACAAATACTAAATTCTGGCCAGTAGCAAAATTTTTGCACCGCATGACAAAAGCATACCAATAAAACACGCTAAAGAATAACCACAGAATGCTAATATCCCACTATGATCTTTGCTATCAACAATTTTTAGCAAAGATTTAGCTCTCCATCAAAAGCTTCTGTCTCTCTCTTTCACACCACATACATACACACACACACACACACACACACACACACACACACACACGCACACAAGCACGCACGATTTCTCACACCATCTTGTTTCTACAAACACAGCTCAGGTTATCTTATTTTGGACTATTAAGTCTTCAGAAAAAGATCAACATTCTTTCAACAAATCAATGATCAAAAATGACCCACTGATGGGACGTCCCTGGCGGTCCAGTGGTTAGCACTCTGAGCACGGGTTTGATCCTTGGTCGGGCAACTAAGAGCATGCCACATGGCATGGCCAAAAAAAAAAAAAGACCCATTGCTTTCATTAAAGGCCATTCTGTGTTTAAAGGGTAGCCTGCCAAGAACTTGCAGAGTTGAAATTAAATTAGCATCAGCACAGGGATTCATAAAAACAGGTAAAAGTGAGTTTATCTCACACTCAGCAGAACATACTGAGGTCAGGTTAGGAGCAAAGTAATTGATAAATGGATCCTCAGCTGGCAGAGAGGTGGGCATAGTTAGAACTGTTACAAGCTTGGTTGGGCTCCTTTCATTTTAAAGTCTGCTTTGCAGTACAACACATCTGTGAGACAAGAAAGGCTAAACCAGAACTCTGTTTCCTTTAACGTGGCATTATGAGTTAAACAGTAATACATTACATTTCTGCTACGTCTGTGGTTTTAAAATTATTCATTGTAAACATCCTATATTCTTTCCTATTTATTTCAGAGCTTGAGTCTATGTCTATGTCGAATTATCATTTATTCTATGAAAAGCAGCACAAATACTGTTCATTCTGGTTTCAGCACAAATTCTTTAAAAATAAAATGTTAAGGTCATTTAATGGAATCAGGGCCAACTGAAGATTACCCTCGCAGAAGACAAACTACTGAAATAAAATTTTTGAAAAAGAGCTATAAGTGGTTGTCTTTGTGTTTTCCTTCTTGGTAACTTGAGGGCGGTTTGTAGGATTTATTAGTCTCCAACATCTCCATCTCGATCTCCGATAAGCCAAAGAAAATGAAAACTTAAGGCTAACAAGGCTGTCCCGAGCAGATCACCCAGTGCCGTCAGATAGGGGATGGAGAAGCTATCCGGGTCCTTTCCTTTCCTCCAGAAATGATGGACCATCCAGTCAGCAATCCACAGCAAGGTAAACACCTAGAAGAGAGCACCAAAGGTTACTCCTGTCGCCTGGACGGTCCTAGCCCAGTAAACACGGCCATAAGCCGAAGCCACTGCTCTCTGAAGGGAACAGAATGCGTCTAAGTCAAGAACCTCACTGGAAAAGAAGAAAGAGTTAATTGACAGCAACATTTTCTTTTCACAAGAAAAATACTATGTATTGCTGCAATTAATATTTTTCTTCCACTTGTCACATGTATCTTCTCATTTTCTTCTAGCCTTCCCCAAACCACCATGTTCCTTATATTTAATAGTATTGTACATTTTGCCAAACCACTGTTGTTTCAACTTCTTCCTATATGATAAATCTGTGAAGAAAGAAGAAGACATACGAAGAAGGAAATAAAAATAAGGAATAACATTCTCCTATTGCAGGTACAATCAAATAAAATAAAGATGGAGAACCGACCGTTTACTTACTAATTATAAGGCCATTGGTGGCTTGTCAAGGAAAACTTCGTTTCAATGGTAAGAACAGTCACCAGAAGGTAAGGGCACTGAGGAATGACTTGTTGATACAGATACAGATATATTTATAGATAGGTAGGGTCAAAATATTTCAAAGGGCTATTCAAACACTAAGGTGATATAAGTAAGTATTTTCTAGGATATCAGGAATATTAAGACCTTTGTAATGCTTTGAATTTTGGGATCAGATAAATGATTTTTTTCTTTCATCCATTTAGAGTAAGAGGATTCTCTAGTTTTCAAACACCTAAAGTATTAAAAGGGATTTGGGATTAGAGAGGTTAATATTCACTGGTTTGGGACAAGTTGGCAAATACAGGATACTGGTTAAGAGCATATTTCTATACCTGCTGGCTAACTATAGGCAAGTTACTTAACCTCTTTATGTCTCTAAATGAACATTAGAGATGATAACGGCATCTACTCTCATGAGCATGTTGTGAGGATTAAATAATAGACTGAGTAATTCAGTGCCTGGCACACAATACACTTTCAACAGACGTCTGCCATTAGTTGATTTTAACCGTGTCATTGCTATTACTTTGCTATTTGTGGTAGTGAGAACACTGGTACGTATAGGAGGAAGCCCGCCTAGGTCTAGCCGAGCCCAGGGCCTGTGACCTTTTACTACTCTGACAAGTAGGCCATGAAGGTGAGGTGTCTGCCTTGGGTTCCAAACTTCTGTGCTGTGGTTTTGCTCTGACACTTTTACCAGGAAGGACGGTGGCTTGTCCAAGCTGAGAGCCATATACTTAATCCAAAGGAGGGAACTTCACATGTCTTTGGACATCAGTCAGAGAGAGAGGTTGTACTTTAAGTCCTGTTTTCTTTTGTATGAGGCTGGTTCTTCCTTAGTGTTTCATGGCAAAGACTGTTTTGGAATCATATTGTCCTGTTCTTCAGGACAATCTGTTTTGCGTGTGGAGGAAGCATGGAATGTTAGAAATAATCCTGGATTTGGAAGTCATAAGATCTGGATTTGATTTCCACTTTGGCCATTTATCAGCTATATGACTCTGGGCAAGCTTCTTACCATTAACCCTCAATTTCCTCATTTGAGGAGAACAAAACCAAAACGGGCCTCATATCTGCCACACTTACTTTGAGATGATTAATAAGAGCCTCAGTTTAGGAAGATGAAGAGAAACGTAAAAAGGCAGCACAGTCTCAAGTTACATTAATAAAAGCATAGTGTACAGACCGAGAGAGTGTCACCCACTGGACCCTGGATGGGTCAGGCCACAACTCGGCAGTGTGTTAGGAACTTGTTAACCCCTGTGCTTCCAGCACCTAGCAGAGTGACTAGCTCACAAAGTAGACCCTTGATATCTGATTGAGGGCATAAAAATCATCGGGAGACAAGGTCATTCATATAAGGGACTCCTGTGAGAACAAGAACTGTTTGTCCTGGGCAAGGAGGGCAGGAGATGTAAACTTAAGAAGGTTATTGTGTCAGGAGACACTGGCTTATAACACACAGTGTCATAGGGTAGAGTTTTAGGGTAAAGGGTAAAAGTTACCAAAAGTTACCAAAACAACTTAAAAAAAAAAAACAATTTGGGCTGTCTATATATGTAACGAATTATGTAGTAAACTCTGTATTACTGGAGTATATGAAGGTTCAATAAAGAAATTTTTTGATTGTGTGAGTAATATGTGCTGGAGGAAACAAAATTTTTAAAGAGAATGAGGGTAGCTATTTTCTCTGGGATTGGCAGGAAATACAAACAAATCCATATTGTATATTTTTTATAACATTATGTATTTATATATTAATAATATGAGTATATTTATATAAATTTATATAACATACATCATACATATGTGATATATAATTTACTAATTCGTGGTATAACATTCACACTGAATGGGAGATTTGTCTAGAATGGGGGTTGGCAAACTATAGCCCATGGGCCAAATTCAACCTGCTGCCTGTTTTTTGTAAATAAAATTTTATTGGAACACAACTCTACCCGTTTGCTTACTTATTGTGTATTTAGTCTATTATTTAATCCTCACAACCTTCTTATTAAGTAGGTACTGTTATCATCTCTAACGTTCACTTGGAGAAGGTGAGTCAGAGAGGGTAAGAAACCTGTTTTAGTACTACGATGACATAATTATGTAGTTGGGACAGAGACCATATGGTCCACAAACACAAAACAGAACTAAAATGGCATCCTTACCTCATACTCCCAAATAAATTCCAGGTAAAGACAAATATAAAAAGCAATACTTGGACTTCCCTTGTAGCACAGTGGTTAAGAATCCACCTGCTAATGCAGGGGACACGGGTTCGAGCCCTGGTCTGGGAAGATCCCACATGCTGTGGAGCAACTAAGCCCATGCACCACAACTACTGAGCCTGTGCTCTAGAGCCCACAAGTCACAACTACTGAGCTGGTGCACCTAAAGCCCGGGCTCTGCAGTAAGAGAAGCCACCATAGTGAGAAGCCCGCGCAATGGAACAAAGAGTAGCCCCTGCTCGCCGCAACTAGAGAAAGCCCGCGTGCAGCAATGAAGACTCAACGCAGCCAAAAATAGATAAATAAATAAATTTATTAAAAAAAAAACAACAACAATATCTGCCTAGGCATATCTTACCAAAAAAAAAGCAATACTCAAAAAGTTTTATATGAAAATGTAAGAGAAGGTCTTTAAGACCTTGATGTAGGGAATGATTTCATAAATAAAATGCATAATATATTAAAGGAACTGTTTATAACTTACATTAAAGATTCCTGTGGTTCAATAAATACCATAAATAAAAGTTAAAAATCATGCCCCAGGCTTGGAAAAAAATCTCTTCACTACACATAACTGACAAAAAAATTAGTATTCAAATACTAAGAGAATATCCAGAGAACTCCTACAGTTCATTAGAAAAAGAAACAATTCAACAGAATAGAAGAGGAAACCTAAAGCTCTAATAAACATATGAAAAGATGCCCAACCTCACTAATAATATGGGGATGCAAATTAAAACCACACTAAACTCCATTTCATATCCATCTGACTGACAGAAATCACCTTTTAAACAACAATAATAGTGAACATTGTTTTTGAAATGGCACTTTATGGGGCCATGCGGTATTCAAAGAGGTTAACGTGTATGAACTGATTTAATTTTCAAAACATCTCTGTAAAATGCTATCGATTTTTACTATCCCTCTTTGAGGTATGAGGAAACAAAGGCATTTATAGAGTATGAGAAGTCTGCCCAAGATCACGCAGCTCATAGGGAGTCAGGCTCAAACTCATCCACTCAAGTTTAGTCTAACACTAAAGCCCAAGTTCTCATCCATCAGTGAAGTACATTGTCTTGGTAAAAAAGAACTCCACATTGGCAACATGCACAATTATTAATACTCTGGAGAGCAATGCGGCACTGCGTGTTAAGTGTGAAGATGTGCAGTTCCTTAGTTCAGCAATTCCACTAGAAACAATGATTTTTTCCCCTCTTGCAACCCTAAAAGGATAAAACTATGTAGGCTAGAGGAGGCTAGCCTAAGGGGCTCTGCTGGGCCCAGGTCCCATGTGGCTACCCAAGGACCAGGAAGATCAATATCTTGGTGTACTGTATGCATGCATACTAAGAGAGATGTGCAAGGATATTCACTGCATCACTGTTGTAAAAGCCGAAAATTGGAAATAAACTGAAATGTCTATTGAAACAAAAAGGGCTAAGTTAACTCTTAGGTCATACAACTGAACACTTATATAGAAGCTAAAATGAATGAAACAGAGGGACTTCCCTGGTGGCATAGTGGATAAGACTCTGCGCTTCCAATGCAGGGGGCACAGGTTCGACCCCTGGTCATGGAACTGGATCCCACATGCATGCTGCAACTAAGAGTTCTCATGCCACAACTAAGGAGCTGGCAAGCTCCAACTAAGGAGCCCTGGAGCTGCAACTAAGGAGCTGGCAAGCCACCATTAAGGAGCCCATGTGCTGCAACTAACACCTGGTGCAACCAAATAAATAAATATTTGAAAAATAAATAAATAAAATGAATGAAAAAGCTACATGAATTTATATGAGTATGTCTCAAAAGCGTAAGGCTGAATGAAAAAAGCAGTATAAATAAATGATTCTAATAAGGTTTATAAATATTAAAAATACGTTATTTATAGATACACACATCTGTAGCAATAGTATAAAAACATGCATGGCAATGATACATACCAATTTAGAATGCTAATAACTGCTAGGAAGAGAATGAAATAAGACCAGGAAGGGATATCTAGGAGGCACCAACCATAGGTATGACGTATTTTTATTGAGCATTTTGAAATAGTTGCTTAAATAATTTGCTAATGGTTGATAAAGCTGGGTGGTAATTACATGGTTATCTTATTTCCTATCATTTCCTGTACATTTGTGTTTCGTAATACAAAGTGTAAGCAGCTGGGGCAGCGGCAACTCACTGACCAGGGCTGCCCGGCCTACTACTTAAATACCTACCCAAGGGGATGCCTGAGAAAGGAAGGCAGTAAGTGTGCCCTGCAGAATCCATGACAAGCTTGGACTTGTAAGGACCAAGTAGCGCTGAGGCTAACACCAAAGGATTATTTTAAAGTCTGTGAATGACTTTTCACGAAGATGGCGCCGCAGGGGAAGAAGGAAGCCCCTGACCTCC
This sequence comes from Aethalodelphis obliquidens, assembly GCF_003676395.1. NCBI lineage: Eukaryota > Metazoa > Chordata > Mammalia > Artiodactyla > Delphinidae > Aethalodelphis > Aethalodelphis obliquidens. Next base: position 47,764,026 of record NW_020837952.1, read on the forward strand.
CAAAGCTGAAGCCAAAACAAAGGCTTTGAAGGCCAAGAAAGCAGTGTTGAAAGGCATCCACAGCAACAAAAAAAGATCTGGATGTCATCCGCCTTCTGATGGCCCAAAACACTGTGGCTCAGGAAGCAGCCCACATATCCTCAGAAGAGCGCCCCTAGGAGAAACAAGCTTGACCACTACGCCATCACCAAGTTGCCCCTCACCACTGAGTCAGCCATAAAGAAAACAGAAGACAGTAACACGCTGGGGTTCACTGTGGACGTCAAGGCCAACAAGCACCAAATTAAACAGGCTGTGAAGAAGCTCTATGACACGATGTGGCTAAGGTCAACACCCTGATCAGGCCTGACCAAGAGAAGAAGGCATATGTTTGACTGGCTCCTGACTACGATGCTTTGGATGTTGCCAACAAAACTGGGATCATTCAAACTGTGTCCAGCTGGCTAATTCTAAATATAAAAGTTTTGACTATAAAAAAAATAAAAGTCTGTGAATGGAGTAAGCAAATGTCTGCAATCTCTCATCGTTCTTTCAACTGTCCTGCCCAGGTGGGAGAATAAAGGGATGTATTCTAGAGAAACTGAATGGGAATGACTCAGGTCTCAAGGACCAGACACTACGAGGTACTGGCAGAGGATGAGGATGAATTGGAAGTCTGCACAGTTAACAGTGGGATTCTTTCAGACCTTTATTTTGTTCCAAGAACAGAGGCAGGCGGGAGTATAACTCCCCAGAGAGGAGGTTAGATGTTCAAACTTGGAGGGCTCCCCGTGAAATGGCCAACTACCCCAGATCCTCCACAGTAAAGTGCCCAGTCAACAGCCTTCTCCCACCTCCAAGCTACTTAACCTCTCCATGCCTCAGTTGCCTTCCTGTACAATAGGGAAAACAGTCCCTCTCTCATAGAGATGATGAGATGAGCATTAAACAGGGCAGAGCACTTAGAACAGTGCGGGACACATAGAACATAATAACTATTTGCTATGAATTAAAAGAAGCCAGGTCATATATGAGTAACAAGAATCTGACTCTTCAACAGCTGCACTAGTAGAAAAGGGAGCAATACCTTCAAAATCCTGAGAGAAGAGTATTTCCAGTCTATAAGTCTGTGCCCAATTTATCAACTGAGTGTTGAGGGTAAACTACAGTCAACTTAAGACATGCAGGCACTCAGAAAAATTATCCCATGTTCTCTTTGGAACTTTCTTGAAAATGTTTTGATGCAAAATGAGGGAGAAAACCAAGAAAGAGAAAGACCTGAGATCCAGAAAATAGAAGTGCCAACCTAAGAGAGAGTGAGGGAAACCTCCAGGGGAAGAGCTGTGCAGTGGGCTGGCGACAGAGTCCAGACAGAGCTAGAGGGTGGACGGCTCTGGAAATGAAGTCCCAGGATAAAGGCAAATTGGTAAATTATCTGAAATAACAGAGTTGGGGGAAGGGACTAATTATAGGTGGGTGATAGTTGTGACGGAACACTTGAAAAAAATTAAGGATAGGGCTTCCCTGGTGGTGCAGTGGTTGAGAGTCCACCTGCCGATGCAGGGGACACGGGTTTGCTCCCTGGTCCGGGAGGATCCCACATGCCGCGGAGCGGCTGGGCCCGTGAGCCATGGCCACTGAGCCTGCGCGTCCGGAGCCTGTGCTCTGCAATGGGAGAGGCCACAACAGTGAGAGGCCCGTGTACCGCAAAAAAAAAAAAAAAAAAAAAAAAAGATACATGCACCCCTATGTTCACAGCAGCACTATTCACAATAGCCAAGACGTGGAAACAACCTAAATGTCCACTGACAGATGAATGATTAAATGCTCCAACCAAAAGACACAGACTGGCTGAATGGACATAAAAACACGACCCATATATATGCTGTCTACAAGAGACCCACTTCAGACCTAGGAACACATACAGACTGAAAGTGAGGGGATGGAAAAAGATATTCCACACAAATGGAAATCAAAAGAAAGCTGGAGTAGCAATTCTCATATCAGAGAAAACAGGCTTTAAAATAAAGGCTATTACAAGAGACAAAGAAGGACACTACATAATGATCAAGGGAAGAATCCAAGAAGAAGATATAACAATTGTAAATATTTATGCACCCAACATAGGAGCACCTCAGTACATAGGGCAAATGCTAACAGCCATAAAAGGGGAAATCGACAGTAACACAATCATGGTAGGGGACTTTAACACCCCACTTTCACCAATGGACAGATCACCCAAAATGAAAATAAATAAGGAAACACAAGCTTCAAATGATACATTAAACAAGCTGGACTTAATTGATATTTATAGGACATTCCATCCAAAAACAGCAGATTACACTTTCCTCTGAAGTGCTCATGGAACATTCACCAGGATCAATCATATCTTGGGTCACAAATCAAGCCTTGGTAAATTTAAGAAAATCGAAAGAGTATCAAGTATCTTTTCCGACCACCACACTATGAGACTATATATCAATTACAGGAAACATACCTGTAAAAAATACAAACACATGGAGGCTAAACAATACACTACTTAATAACCAAGAGATTACTGAGGAAATCAACAAATACCTAGAAACAAATGACAATGAAAACATGACGACCCAAAGCCTATGGGATGCAGCAAAAGCAGTTCTAAGAGGGAAGTTTATAGCAATACAAGCCTACCTCAAGAAACAAGAAACATCTCAAATAAACAACCTAACCTTACACCTAAAGCAATTAGAGAAGGAAGAACCAAAAAATCCCAAGTTAGCAGAAGGAAAGAAATCATAAAGATCAGATCAGAAATAAATGAAAAACAAATGAAGAAAACAATAGCAAAGAACGATAAAACTAAAAGCTGGTTCTTTGAGAAGATAAACAAAATTGATAAACCATTAGCCAGACTCATCAAGAACAAAAGGGAGAAGACTCAAATCAATAGAATTAGAAATGAAAAAGCAGAAGTAACAACTGACACTGCAGAAATACAAAAGATCATAAGAGATTACTACAAACAACTATATGCCAATAAAATGGACTACCTGGAAGAAATGGACAAATTCTTAGAAAAGCACAACCTTCTGACACTGAACCAGGAAGAAATAGAAAATATAAACAGACCAATCACAAGCACTGAAATTGAGACTGTGATTAAAAATTTTCCAACAAACAAAAGCCCTGGACCAGATGGCTTCACAGGTGAATTCTATCAAACATTTAGAGAACAGCTAACACCTATTCTTCTCAAACTCTTCCAAAATATAGCAGAGGAACACTCCCAAACTCATTCTACGAGGCCACCATCACCCTGATACCAAAACCAGACAAAGATGTCACAAAGAAAGCAAACTACAGGCCAATATAACTGATGAACACAGAAGCAAAAATCCTCAACAAAATACTAGCAAACAGAATCCAGCAGCACATAAAAAGGATCATACACCATGATCTAGTGGGGTTTATTCCAGGAATGCAAGGATTCTTCAATATACGCAAATCAATCAACGTGATACACCATATTAACAAACTGAAGGAGAAAAACCATATGATCATCTCAATAGATGCAGAAAAGGCTTTTGACAAAATTCAACACCCATTTATGATAAAAACTCTCCAGAAAGTAGGCACAGAGGGAACTTACCTCAACATAATAAAGGCCATATATGACAAACCCACAGCCAACATCATTCTCAGTGGTGAAAAACTGAAACCATTTCCATGAAGAATAGGAACAAGACACGGTTGCCCACTCTCACCACTATTATTCAACATAGTTTTGGAAGTTTTAGCCACAGCAATCAGAGTAAAAAAGGAAATAAAGGAATCCAAATCAGAAAAGAAGAAGTAAAGCTGTCACTGTTTGCAGATAACATGATACTATACATAGAGAATTCTAAAGACTCTACCAGAAAACTACTAGAGCTAATCAATGAATTTGCCAAAGTAGCAGGATACAAAATGAATGCTCAGAAATCTTTTGCATTCCTATACCCTAATGATGAAAAATCTGAAAGAGAAATTAAGGAAACACTCCCATTTACCGTTGCAACAAAAAGAATAAAATACCTAAGAATAAACCTACCTAAGGAGAGAAAAGACCTGTATGCAGAAAACTATAAGACACTGATGAGAGAAATTAAAGATGATAGAAACAGATGGAGAGATATACCATGTGCTTGGATTAAAAAAATCAACATTGTGAAAATGACTATACTATCTATAGATTCAGTGCAATCCCTATCAAACTACCAATGGCATTTTTCACCAAACTAGAACAAAAAGTTTCACAATTTGTATGGAAACACAAAAGACCCCGAATAGCCAAAGCAATCTTGAGAAAGAAAAACAAAGCTGGAGGAATCAGGCTCCCTGACTTCAGACTATACTCAAAGTTACAGTAATCAAGACAGTATGGTACTGGCACAAAAACAGAAATATAGATCAATGGAACAGGACAGAAAGCCCAGAGATAAACCCACACACATATGGTCACCTTATCTTTGATAAAGGAGGCAAGAACATACAATGGAGAAAAGACAGTCTCTTCAATAAGTGATGCTGGGAAGACTGGACAGCTACATGTAAAAGAATGAAATTAGAACACTTCCTAACACCATACACAAAAATAAACTCAAAATGGATTAAAGACCTAAATGTAAGGCCAGACACTATCAAACTCTTACAGGAAAACATAGGCAGAACACTCTATGACATAAATCACAGCAAGATCCTTTTTGACCCACCTCCTAGAGGAATGGAAATAAAAACAAAAATAAACAAATGTGACCTAATGAAACTAAGAGCTTTTGCACAGCAAAGGAAACTATAAACAGGATGAAAAGACAACCCTCAGAATGGGAGAAAATATTTGCAAATGAAGCAACTGACAAAGGATTAATCTCCAAAATTTCAAGCAGCTCATGCAGCTCAATATCAAAAAAACAAACAATCCAATCCAAAAATGGGCAGAAGACCTAAATAGACATTTCTCCAAAGAAGATATACAGATTGCCAACAAACACATGAAAGAATGCTCAACATCACTAATCATTAGAGAAATGCAAACCAAAACTACAATGAGGTATCACCTCACACCAGTCAGAAGAGTCATCATCAAAAAAATCTACAAACAATAAATGCTAGAGAGGGTGTGGAGAAAAGGGAACACTCTTGCACTGTTGGTGGGAATGTAAACTGATACAGCCACTATGGAGAATAGTATGGAGGTTCCTTAAAAAAACAGAACTACCATACGACCCAGCAATCCCACTACTGGGCATATTCCCTGAGAAAGCCATAATTCAAAAAGAGTCAGGTACCACAATGTTCTTTGCAGCACTATTTACAATAGCCAGGACATGGAAGCAACCTAAGTGTCCACTGACACATGAATGGATAAAGATGTGGCACATATATACAATGGAATATTACTCAGCCATAAAAAGAAACGAAATTGAGTTATTTGTAGTGAGGTGGATGGACCTAGAGTCTGTCATACAGAGTGAAGTAAGTCACGAAGTAAAAAACAAATACCGTATGCTAACACATATACATGGAATCTAAGAAAGAAAGAAAGAAGGGTTCTGAAGAACCTAGGGGCAGGACAGGAATAAAGACACAGACGTAGAGAATGGACTTGAGGACATGGGGGGGGGGAAGGGTAAGCTGGGACGAAGTGAGAGAGTGGCATGGGCTTATATATACTACCAAATGTAAAATAGATAGCTAGTGGGAAGCAGCTGCATAGCACAGGGAGATCAGCTCGGTGCTCTGTGACCACCTAGATGGGGGGGATAGGGAGGGTGGGAAGGAGACGCAAGAGGGAGGAGATATAGGGATATGCGTATATGTATAGCTGATTCACTTTGTTATAAAGCAGAAACTAACACACCATTGTAAAGCAATTATACTCCAATAAAGATGTTAAAAATAAATGGATGAATTGATGTCTCCACAGTCTGTTTTAGCTCTAAAGTACAAGGGTAAGAAATCTGTGGTCATAAACCACATAGTGATTGCTCTCCTTATCTCTGCATTTCTTCCTCCATCCCTCCCACATTCTTAGTCTCATAATTTAATTTAAGTTCCCTTCCCATGCAATTTCTTTTTAAAGGTATTGTGATGACTTAAAGGTCAAGCAGGTTTAAATTTATTAATTTTTTTACAAGTTAACAAGGATATCAGTGTTTCCTTGGAACACTGTATAAATGAATTATTAAAAGCACAGTAAGTATCAGATACTTCTTAATGAAACATGCTTTATTTTCAAACTAAAAGATTATTTAAGGAATGTATTCTTTTTTACTGGGAAAACACATCAAAAATCTAACCAAGCGTAGACTGTATTTTACATGGTCTGTTTGTTTTTTATGAAATATGCACAACTTCTTTGGGTAAATATACCTCCTTAAAAGGCAACTTTGTTGCCCCAGCTAATTATGCATGTTCTAGATGTATTACTTGGAATTTAAATAAATATATAAAACACACGAATATATATTTGCTTTGGATGATTGATTCTCTCGGCCAGCTCCTTCTCTGAGCTAGAATCAACATTCCCATCTACTAGCATCCCTTCAATGCCCCATTGCCAGTAACAGCCTTGTGTATCATGTGATGAAAGATGATTTCTTTGGGAGAGGAGTGCTTAGAAATATGATACAAATAAACACCAGGAATAGCAAATTAGTACATTTCTTCCTAAGCCTTACAAAAGCTGAATTCAGTTTCCCTATAAAAATATGCTTCCCTAATCCAGTTTCCAGACTGCTAATGCTACTCATTAAAATCTAATATTTAAATGTCAGCTAAGAATTTAGGATTATCAGTCAACAGGAAATCAGTCTACTCCTGATATACAGATAAAATGTCTTTTCTTTGGCCTGAATTATTTTTGTGAGGTGGCAGGTGGGGGAAGGTAGGAAACAAACAAACCTTATTTCGAGGAGTCCCTAATAATCACCAAACTTCCCAAGGAGTCCATGGCACAAAAATGGTTAAGACTTTCTGTCCGAAAGAAACCCTCAGAATGTGTTCAGGAGACAATATAACAATACTCACAGTCTTGATTTTTAATAGCAAAAAACTACAAACAACCTAAAAGTCCATTAAAAGAAGAATAGATGAAAAAATCATGGAATATTTATACAATGGAATACTATATAACTAAAATAGATGAACAACAGTTACCCATATGAATGAATCTCACATACAACGCTGAGCAAAAGAAGAAAGCCACCTAAACACAAATGCATTGATTCCATTTATAAATTTCAAAACCACGCAAAACTAAAACCATATATTTTTAGGTATCCAAATAAATGCATAATCATAGGGAAGAGCAAAAACTTTTTAGCCATACAATTCTGAATCAATAGTTTGCTTTGGGGAGGAGGGAGGAGCAGATAGGTAGTTTTAGAAGGTATAGGTACTAGGGTATTGGTAGTGTTATAATTCTTAAGCTGACTGGTGAGTGTCCTGGTGGTCACTGTATTATTACTCTTTATACCTTGTACATGTCATTATTGTTTACCTATTCAATATTTAATATGCAATTAAAAATTTTTAAAGGGAATTCCCTGGTGGTCCAGTGGTTAGGACTTCACACTTCCTCTGCAAGGGGCACAGGTTCGATCCCTGGTCAGGGGACTAAGATCCTGCAAGCCGTGTGGTGTGGCCAAAAAAAAATTTTTTTTCTTAAATACAATAATTTTTGGCTGGGAGTTCATTAACCCTGGCCTAGTGATCCTCCCTCATGTGACCATGTCATTCTGTTCCAATCATGCAAAGAACCAGTGATTGCCAATGTCACTTAGTATTGTGAAATGACAACCTGAAAATCAAGAAGAAAGTCAAACTGAAGACGTTTCTTAGTTTAGTAATAATAAGCAAAAAAGATGGAAATAAAACATATACAAACTGCTAGAGGAAACTAACATTTATTGACTATCTCTTACATGCTAAATAAAATTACTTTAATGCTGTTAATATCCATAGAATATTAAGGAAAGATGCAGTCAGCAGAGATCAGGCCCTGAACAACTTAGGTGTTCCCTCTTCACCCTCTGCCTGTAGCCCAAAGATGTCTCTGCTTCTAACACCATCCCTTTTCAAGTAGGAAGACTTTGTTGCCCAGCAGAACATTTCACTGGAAAAAAGAATATTCATTCATTTAAAACTATTTATTGAATGCCTTTCTAATATATTACTCAAATTTGAGAAATAATTTTTTGAAGTAGCACACCAAAATATTTGTGGTGGTGGTCTTGAGTATGGGGATTATGGACAATTTTACAATGATGAACATGTGTTGCTTTATGATAAGAAACAAAACTCAATAAACTAAAAAAAATCCCCATAAAACAAGACCAAAAACCACTTCTTTGTCTAAGCTCAGCATGGAGGTCTGTTTTTTCCCTTTACTAGGTGAGATATCATCTCAGAGAACAGATTTAAAAGGATAACTTTGACATCTATAGGAATTTAGTAATGGATATTGCTAGAAAATGAAACTACCTGAAAAAAATTTTAATTGCAGATAAAAGGAAAAGAGTCAGAAATACAGCTCTGAACTTCTTTGACATAAGTAAACAAACCCTGAAAAGAAGACAATTTATTTTTATGGGAGGGGATAAAAGTAAGGGGCAAAGAAATAACTGAGATATTTGAAACCTAGAAAATCAATCTTTTCTTGATATTAGAAGGGTCTACAGTCATTAGTTAGAGACAGAATATGGAGAAGAGCAGAGAATAGAACTGGATGTACAAAGGCAAGGAGCATGCTTAACTAATTAACATTTTAGAAGAAGCAGCTATGAGAAGTGACAAGTGTGAAAACCCAGATATGATCAACCTGGACTTCTGTAAGGTATGAGATACAGTATCAGACAAGGATTCATAAATATAATTACTGCTGCTGTTGAAATGCTAGCACACTAAGAACTCTATGCTAAGCGTAGAGAATAAAAGGATGTTGATTTGGAATCACAGAGAGAAACACATCTACATTAGATTTGATTGTTTGGCATATTTACACCTGTAAAAGTACAAATACTCATGAAAGTGAGCTGAGATCTACATAAAGAAGAGAGTTTGCAATTAAAAATTTTTTAGAAAAGTTAAGGCTTAAAAGAGAAGAGCAGCAAAAGAATAGACATATAAATCTATGGAAAAGAATACAATTTAGAAATAGACCCACATATAGTAAATTGGTTTTCGACAAACATACTAAGGTCACTGAAGGTGAGGAGGACAGTTTTCCCAACAAATGGTGCTGCAACAGCTGGGTATTCACATGGAAAAATATAAACCTCAATCTGTATTTCACGCCATATACAAAAATTAACTCAAAATGGATCAGAGATACAAATAAAAGCTAAAACCAGAATATTTCTAAAAGAAAATATCCCTAAAACTCTAGGGATTGGCAAACATTTCTTAGGACACAAAAAGCACTAACCATAAAGAAAAAATTGATAAACTGAACTTCATTAAAATTGAAACTTCTGCTATTAAAATACATGATTAAGAAAATGAAATGACAGTGCACAGATTGGGAGAAAGTATTTCCAATGCCTATATCTGACAAAGGACTTGTATCCAGAACATATAAAGAACTCTTACAACTCAATACCAATTTAAAAAATGGACCTAAGATTTGAACTTCACAGAAGAAAGCATGAATGGCCAATAAATCCATGAAAAGATACTCCATACTATTAGTCATCAGGTAGCTGGAAATTATGATCACCATGAGATTACCACCAATACACCCACGGGAATGGGTAAAGGTAAAAAGACTGACAATACTAAGTGGTGGTGAGGATGTGAGGCACATGAAACTCTCAAGCTAATGGTAAGGCAGATGGTATAATCACTTTGGAAAACAGCTTGGCAGTTTCTTATAAAGTTAAACAAGCATCTTCCACGCGATCCAGTAATTCTACTTCTGGGTATTTACTCAAGGAAAATAAAAACATATGTCTATACAGAGACTTGTACAGAGACTTGGATATACTCATCCAACAGAATGCTAAGGAGCAAAAATGAAACAAATTACTAATACATGTAACAATATGGATAAATTCCAAAAATATATGCTGAGTAAAACAAGGAAACAACAAAGAGTACATACCTAGGTTCATTTATATGAAATTCTAGAAAAGGGAAACCTAATTTATGGTGACAGAGAACTGATCAGTGGCTGCCTAGAGCCAGGGATGGATGGGAACTGACTGCAGAGAAGCAGGAGGGAGCTTCTTGGGGGTGAAGGTAACGTTCTATATGTTGACTGTGGTGGTGGTTATATGGTTGAACACATATGTCAAGACTCATCAAACTCCACACTTTACATGGGTGTATTTTACCGTATGTAAATTATATCTTAATGTTATTTTCCTTTAAATTGCTTTTGTAGGTTGGAGAGGTCATCTTTGTATGTCAAGTAGCAGTGGAGCACACAGGAAGGGTTTGACAAATATCTGTTGAGCTTTTGAACCTGTTTAGAAAGGGAATGCCTAAATATATACAAGGACTCTGGTAGAGTTTTCTTCCCAGCAACAGCCTAGAGCAGGAGTCAGCAAACTACAGCCTGTAGGCCAAATTTGGCCCACCACCTGCATGGCCCATAAGCTAAGAACGATTTTTACATTTTTAAACGGTTGAAAAAAATCAAAGGAAGAATAGGATTTTGTAACCTGTGAACATGATACGAAATCCAATTTTCAGTGTCCATAAGTAAAGTTTTTTTGGGACACAGCCACGTTCATTTATTTACATATTGTTTATGGTAGCTTTTGTGCTGTCTTGGCAGATTTGAGTTCTTATGACAGAGACCATATGGCCCGCAAGGCCTAAAATGTTGCTTACCTGGCCCATTACAGAAAAAGTTTGCTGATCCCTGCCCTAGTATAGAGCCTCTTCCCATTATCCTCCACTAATGAAATTACCAGGTTAAGTTCTTGACACTTTTACTTATCCTGTGATGGAGTAGACATAACAAAGTCTTTGAAGTAATACAAATCTAAGTTCAAATTTTATCTACTACTTAACTACTTCTATTACTTGGGTAAATTTTTAACGCTTTCAGTTTTTATATTTGTCACTTGAGAAGTAGGGAAGACAATACATATCTCAGAGGACTGCTCAAAGGATTATATGAAATAATGTGAATAAAATACATATTGTCTGGCAGTTAATAGACATCATAAATATTAGTTCATATTGTTCTTCTAAATGAGCCATTTAAGAACAGTGGGTTGTCAAATGGGGCAGAGGAAGAAAAAGAATCTGATCACCCACCAGAAGTTACTGTTCCCTACTTTGCCTCAGTTCTACTCTGGCAGAAGTTAGTTATCAACCTTCCTTTACATTTTTTTTTTAAGCTCTTAATGCCTATTTCTATACTTAATATAAATGCAATCACTTATTACGTGCTCTTTTTGTGTCTGGCTTCAACCTTAGGTTTGTGGGATTCACAATATTGTTGTGAATATACTGTTGCATAAAGGTGTAGATCATTCATTACCCTTGCCCTATTCATTGTGAAATACGTTTTATTTCATTGTGAAACTTTACTTTTTAAAATAACGTTAAAGTTTAGCATTCTGATCAAAAAGAATAAAATACCTAGGAATAAACCTACCTCAGGATGCAAAAGACCCGTACTCTGAACACTAAGATGCTGATGAAAGAAATCGAAGATGACACAAACAGAAGGAAAGATATATCATGTTCTTGGATTGCTTAGAGGAATCAATATTGTCAAAATGACTATACTACCCAAGGCAACCTTCAGATTCAATGCAATCCCTATCAAACTACCAATGTCATTTTTCATAGAGCTAGAACAAAAAATTTTTAAACTTGTATGGACATATAAAAGACCCCGAATAGGGCTTCCCTGGTACCAAAAAAAAAAAAAAAAAAAAGACCCCAAATAGACAAAGCAATCTTTTTTTTTTTTCCTGTGGTACGCGGGCCTCTCACTGTTGTGGCCTCTCTCGTTGTGGAGCACAGGTTCCGGATGCGCAGGCTCAGCGGCCATGGCTCATGGGCTCAGCCGCTCTGCGGCATGTGGGATCTTCCCTGTCCGGGGCACGAACCCGTGTCCCCTGCATCGGCAGGCGGACTCTCAACCACTGTGCCACCAGGGAAGCCCTAGACAAAGCAATCTTGAGAAAGAAAAATGGAGCTGGAGGAATCAGGTTTCCTGACTTCAGACTATACTACAAAGCTACAGTCATCAAAACAATATGGTACTGGCACAAAAACAGATGTTTAGATCAATGGAACAGTATAGAAAGACCAGAAATAAACCCACGCACCTATGGTCAATTAATCTAAACAAAGGAGGTACAAATACACAATGGAGAAAAAACAGTCTCTTCAATAAATGGTGCTGGGAAAACTGGACAACTATATGTAAAAGAATGAAATTAGAACATTTTCTAACACCATACATAAAAATAAACTCAAAATGGATTAAAGACCTAAATGTAAGGCCAGATACTATAAAACTCCTAGAGGAAAACATAAGCAGAACACTCTTTGACATAAATTGTAGCAATATTTTTTTGGATCCGTCTCCTAGAGGAATGGAAATAAAAACAAAATAAACAAATGGGACCTAATTAAACTGAAAAGCTTTTGCACAGCAAAGGAAACCATAAACAAAATGAAAAGACAACCCACAGATGGGAGAAAATATTTGCAGTTATGCAACTTATAAGGGATTAGTCTCCAAAATGTACAAACAGCCATGCAGCTCAATATCAAGAAGGAAACAACCCAATCAGAAAATGGGGAGAAGATCTAAATAGACATTTCTCCAAGGAAGACACATGTGCTTCTCCAAGAAGCACATGAAAAGATGTTCAACATCACTAATTATTAGAGAAATGCAAATCAAAAGTACAATGAGGTTATCATCTCACACCAGTCAGAATGGCCATCATCAAAAAGTCTACAAACAATAAATGCTGGAGAGGATGTAGAGAAAAAGGAACCCTCCTACACTGTTGGTGAGAATGTAAATTGGTACAGCCACTATGGAGAACAGTATGGAGGTCCCTTTAAAAACTAAAAATAGAGCTACCATATGATCCAGCAATCCCAGCCCTGGGCATATATCTGGAGAAAAACATAATCCGATCAGATACAAGCACCCCAATGTTCACTGCAGCACTATTTACAATGGAAACAACCTAAATGTCCATCGACAGATGAATGGTAAAGAAGATGTGGGACATATATACAATGGAATATTACTCAGTCATAAAAAAGAATGAAATAATGCCATTTGCAGCAACATGGATGGACCTAGAGATTATCATACTAAGTGAAATAAGACAGAGAAAGAAAAATATCATATGATATCACTAATATGTGGAATCTTAAAAATTGATACAAATGAACTTATTTTCAAAAAGTAGAAACAGACTCACAGAATCAGAAAATAAACTTATGGTTACCAAAGGGGAAGGACAAATTAGGAGGTTGGGATTAACATATACACACTACTATATATAAAATAGATAATCAACAAGGACTACTGTATAGCACAGGGAACTCTACTCAATATTCTAATAACATCTATGGGGAAAAAATCTGAAAAAGAATAGATATATGTAAATGTATAACTGAATCACTTTGTTGTACACCTGAAACTAAAATAATATTGTAAATCAAGTATACTCCAAAATCAAAATTTTAAAAAATCCATTAAAAATAATAAAGTTTAGCATTCTGTTTAAGTGGTTAAGATGTTTAAAAAACCTACTGTTAAGTAGTCATTTATAGAATATTTTGTTTGTACTTGTTAAACATGTAATATTACGTTTTTAAAAAGCATCATCTTCAAATTGTTTTATGTATATGTTTCACCTCTCCATCAGATTTATTCTCTCTTTTAGATGAGAAATCTTGTCAAATATTTGCCCTATCACCCAAACAAAGTACACTCAATATATCTGGAATCCAATTTAACAAATATTTATCTTTATCTAACATAGAAAACACTGTGATAAGCTTTCTGGAGCATTTAGAGAAGAATAAGACACGGTTATTGCTTTCAGTGAGATCAGAATCTAAATGAAGAAATATAATTGAAATGCCAAAAATAATCCAAGAATAATATAAAGCTGAATATTCATTTTATAAATATTTACTGTACCAGGCAGGGGCTGAATGCTGAGTCTAAGATGATGAATAAAACATAATCCCTGAATGCGCCTGAACTGGCAACACAGTCTGCTGTCCTCTGGGAGAAAAACGGAAGAGATCTTCAGCAGAGCTGGAAAGTAACACCACAGGGAACCTAAACTGAAGTTCTCCAGAGCACTTCCCAAAGCAGATGACTCACGGAGGTTGATTATTAACCAAAGATTCTCAGAGCAAAGAGATGAGCCCACAAAGTAGACAGCTTCCACCTAAGACCAGCAAAGTAACAGTTATGGTTACAGATAAAAGAATGGTTTTGGACTTTCTTTTGGCCAACCAGAACCATTGCCAACACTTCATGTTATACCTGAATTAATGTTACAGATGAAATAAAACAATCTGTATCTAAGCTAAAAGAAAAGGCAGTCTGGCTACCTAGGGAATCATTAGGACATGTTTTCTTGGTTAGGCCTGAAAAATCTTAGGTTATGGTAGTGAAATATATTCCACTCCCTTCTTACAATACTTCTAATTATTCTTTATCTCACACTTAATGTTTATTGTCCAGTGTCTCAAATGTTTCACCCCAGCCACTGTCCCATCAGATGTTTCAATAAATAATTCAAAGACCCCTCCTCCCAAAAGGAATTACACTGATGGACTCAAACTGAAAATCAGATACCCCATCTTCAAGAAGAATCAACAACAGAGGTGAGGGTCTGGACAATCCTTAACGAAATCCTGCAGCTTTGACTGAGTGAGGAACAAGAGTGGAGACTGAGAAAGTAAGAAGTTCCCACACTCCCAGGAAAAGACTGATCTTTAGCCATGGTAACAAGAAGCCACCAGAACTGATTTTAAATTCATTCAATCAATAAACAACTTGCCGTACTGAATGCATTTAGAAGGCAGCCGATCAATGATAGTCCTTGCTTCTGAAGTAGGCAATTAGGAACAAATCCGGTCTAATAAATACACCTCTGAGGACCAACTATCAACAGTAGTCACACCCAAGTATCCACATCTCTACAGATGACATAGGCCTACTCAAGCTTTTGAATATCTGCCCATCCCTGAACTCCAGGCATCCCTAAAACCCTACAAAAGATCAGTAATTTGCGCTGCTTGGAGAGATTTCCCCTGATCCTTTACAACAGTGAGCAATAAATTCAATTTTGTTTATCTACTTTGGATATTGAATGACGGTCTCATCATCTTTTGACACCCTTTAAACACCCCTTTTAATAAATGCAAAAATCTTTAGAGACCTTTTGCTTTTACACATTTCCCTAGATGGTACAAAAAAATCACAACTTAGGTTAGTCTTGTTATGCGGAACTAACACAGACATTTAGCTTTAAAATAAAAAAGAAGTATGGAGCTAAACGTCTATTTTTTTAAATAGCAAAAAAATTTAAATTATCGAATCATTCAAGTCAGTATTTTCTGGCTGAATATTCTGGGGTCACAATCAACCAAGATTTTATTCTGGCAAATTTCTTGAAAAATAGTTTTTAGGCTTTCCAAGTAAGTGCTTTCACATAGCTGTGTTATAAGATTTTTTTTTTTTTTCCCAGATGATGTGAAAATTCCTCTAAGTCACGTCTGCAATTGCAGCAGAACTCGGAGCACAGGCAGTAACATCCTGACCAGCACGCTAGAAAAAGAGGACTCGGCTTCCCTGGTCCTAACTGCGTCCTTGTCAGGCTTGACAGGATGGAAGAAAGCTCCCTTTCTGAATGCCTTGCTCCACAGGGCTCTGGCATGCCGTGCCTCCAATGAGGCAGGCAATCATTTCATCTTCTGTGCTTAATGGCCTGGAGCCCAATCATACCTGTCCAGAGAATTAATCATAAATATGGATTTAGGAAAGTGTATCAATTTTAAGACCCTACAACCTAAGCTATAATAGCATAACACACTATTGTATCACAAAAAGACAATCCCAGGGCTAAAAAGGAATCTCAAAAAATCACCTGTTTCAACTTCCTTCCTTCACCATATTAATCAACTCCCAAAGTTAAAGTAGCTATTCTTACAACTAGAAAAAAAATTCTTAGAACTGTAGGTCCTCCCTTTACATTTCCTTTATCATTCTCTTCACACTTTCCATTCAACCCAAGCTGACAGACAGAAACCAATTAAGAGACAGAGGCAGAACAGTCACAGAAAGAATAAAGAGATCCTTACTTTCCCGTTGGAATCTGGTGGACTTAAATCCTGAGAAATGAGGAAAAAATGTGAGTGAAGTCAGGCAACCTGTTAAAATCTCCTGGTCGCTTAGCTCTTTCCTTTGAGATGCCATCCGGGAATAGGATTTGACTCAATGTCGTAATAAAAGAAAAGACATAACCACACCATTTAATAGGGGCCTACTATGTGCCAGGTATTATACCTGCTGTGCAAAGAGGAATCATTATCCTCATTTTACAGGCAAGAACAATAAGACCCCCCAAGGAATTAAGTAACTTGCCCAAGGCTAAGCCAATTAACTGGCTCAGCTATTGGGTGGGTATCCTGGGATTCCAATTATGGCCACGTTACCACCATATGGCTACATTTTCCTTACATAGAAGAATGACTCCAAGGATTGAGTCGAGTATTAGAATCATGGTAGAGACTCAATGCTAGATTCCACAGGATCTGACCCACTCAGTGATACCCTAAGAGACTCACTGCGCCAGTAATCCACAGCTATTAGAGATGATGATATTAAAATAAGACAATAACAGCACCTTACATGCATTATCTCATTTCATCCTTATAACAACCCACAAAGCAGGTCTATTCGTAGCCTCTTTTTACAGCTGAGAAAACAGACGAGAGATTACCTTGATCAAGGTGACACAGGCAGTGAGTGGTGGCAGTGAGTGGTGGAAATCAAAGCTCAAGCCCTTCCACATTATATGACACTGCATCAGAGGAATGTGTCAGATCTCTCAAGTTTGTTGGGAGTGGGAAAAATGTTGAAAATCATCGTTCTATAGAATAAAATGAACTCTTCAGTCTGGTCTGCAAGACCCTTCATGATCTTGTCACAATCTGTAGTTTTCAACCTTATTTTCTATCACTCCCTTTCATAAACCCTATGCTCCAGAAATTTTCTTAGTATTTCTGTAAATACCCTGAGTCTTCTCAGTTACTTAATGCTACTTCCTTTCTGCTGAAGTGGCATTTTCTGTGGATTCCACAAAACAAAATTTTATCCGTTATAAAGGTTCCCTCCCTCCCTAGAAATATACTCTCCCACTACTGAACTTCCGTAGCACTTAGTCCTTCTCTCAGGACCTATTCACGTCCTTGACTGGACTCCTACTTGACTTCAGTAGGCACAGATTCCACATAAACTCTGTGGAACGAATGCAATTTGGAGGCAGAACACCTGGCTGGAAGAAATATGAAGATCTAATGAAACCAGAGAGAAGAGGCAGCTTTAAGCCTCCAAGAACTGCCATCCTGAAAACTATGACCCTCCCTAAGAGCAAAACAAAATGTCAAACTTGTTCTTGTAAAACACAATTGGTTAGGATTGTAGACTGGATCTGGACTCCGTCTTGCTGAGTGGACCTGGACCAGCTACTCAACTTCTCTCCAGGTCGAGTGCCTCATGTGTAAGTGGGAACTAATAGTATAACTTACCTCATTGGGCTGTGTTAAGTACTCAGTGAGTTCATACATGTAAAGTACCTAGAACAGTGCATGGCTCAGAATGAATGCTATATAAATATTTGCTATCACCATTTTGGAAACTCTTAAATATATATACTGAAAAAGTGGCTCAGAACACCAAACCTCAAGAAGGGATCTGTCAGAGACGGAAAATTTTCAGAATGAACAATTTAGGGGATAAGGAGATAAGCCGGCTTTTAATATAAGAGAGCCAGTACTCTTTTCCTCTCAAAAGTTGCAGATCAAGAGGAGATAAAGCTGAACACTATAAAATAACAAAAGTCAAATTATGGCAGAAAGAGGCAAATACAGACTTCTAGGTAAAATACAGAGATATTAGAACACAGAGGGCACCCAGGAACCTGAAAGAGACTGTTTTAGGCTGAACAAATGTAAAAATAGATAGCTTCTAACTTAAAAAGACTAATTCAAAATTAGCTGTTTGGACTTGAAATACAATTTTTAAGGAAAACAACATTTTATGTATTGCCTGGGTTCTCTGGCTAACCCATAAAAGCCAATTTAACTTAATATTACCTTAGCAGCAATTATAGATTTTAATATTAAAGACTGTTTTAGTTGCCAAATAATGTTAATATTAGCATATACATTATTAATTATGTACAACAATGCTTTGTAACAAATCATCTTTACTGTAGGAGTGGGAATTCACAAAGTCAACTATTAGAAATGCAGGAAGGGATCTGAGTGATAGCTAGGGCCACTCTACTTCCTGGTTTGCCCTGGATAGTCATGGTATGCTTGTGACTCTAATCATAATTATTAACAGCTCCCTTTCATTCTCAAAAGTGTCCTGGTTTGAACTAAAATTATATGGTTACCTTAGTGTTAGTATCTTCACCCTTGTGTTACAAGTGAGGAAACCAAGCCACAGAGCAGGGCTGTGACTTAGACAAAGTTAGGGACTTAGGAAGGGACCAGACTTAGAACCCAGAAATATCTAGGAGTCTTCCTATTACACTGCCTGGACTCACCAGTAACAAGGTAATGGCAATGACTGAGATGGGCAGGATTTGGACACCAGCAATACACATGAGATATAAAGTCTATGCGAGCAAGGCTCTCCCCATCCTGGAGGAACTTTACAGGGTCAGATGCTGAGGGCTGAGAGATTTAGGGGATCTTTGTGTACCTAAGCCTGGCCTAGTTCTCTGTGCACTTGCGGCTTCTTGTCCACCACCCCTACTGATGTGGGAAAGATTATGAGAGAAATAAATTAGTTTTGGACATGTTAAATTTGAAACAACATTTCAACATTTAACTGGAGATGTAGAATAGGAAGCCAGACTGGAGATATCAGTTTGGGAGTTAGCAATGAAAGGGTGGTATCTGAAGCTTAGGGCACTCATGAGAAGAGCAGGAAAAAGAGTCCTGCAGTAAAGAACAGGGGTCAAAAGGAAGGTGAAGGGTGAGGAGATGAAAAAGGCCTTAGCGCACTGAATAACCAGCTCCAAAAATGAGAGGAAGACAAAAATAATGTCTACAACAATAATGATGATAAACTGCAGCTACTACCACTACTGGAAACTTTTTACGTTCCAGCAACTCTACCAAGTACTTTATATACATTAGCTTAGTTCTTATTACTATCCTCTGAGGTAGGGAAAAAAATAAGGCCAGAGATGTTAGGAAACTTGACTGAAGCCACAAAATAAGCAGCAGAACAGAAATTCAGACTCAGCTCTGCCTCTAAAGAGCTCTGTGATCTTTCTACAATGTTCTGCATATTGGATCTTATCTTCCCTCTTTTCCACTTTGTCCTTTGTATGTGATGATTTATAAGGCTTATAAGTATTTTTCTTCTGTGAAAACATTTATTTGTATGTCTTTGTAGTTAAAATAATGACACTGAGTCATGTGAATGTGACTTCAGAACTAAGATGTTGCCAATGCTTCTGTTAGCAAGTACGTGGACCATATTTCTGCCCCAAGCCATGTTCTACTAGATGAGAAATGGAAGCTGTTTGCTCTTAATTTGCACTATTTGTGCTGTGGGTGTGTTCATGGTACAAGCATAGGTTTCAAAACAACCACGAACTATTATTTATAAAACAGAAACACTTCTTAGGAAATTCATATTCAATACCCAGATGATTAATTTTATTATGAGGGTCACTCATTTGCTCATTTAAGTTTGGCTTGGGCTTTACTGACAATAATTTTTCTTAAGAACACGAACTCGTTGGGAAATGTTAAGATGGTGCAATTTGCACATAAGTATAAAATGAAAAAACAAACACTGCCTACTGAAAGGCAGTAATAAAAACTAAGGAGACTTCTGCTTTCAAAATTATATTAGTAAGAAGTATAAGTATTACTATTTTGCTAAGAGCAGTTTCATATTTATTGATATTAATTCAAGTTTCTCATCAGCTACAGTATATATTCTGATCCTCCCCTCCAAAAAAAAAAAAACCTATTAAAGCACTTTTAAACAATGAAATCCAGGCATAAGCACAAAGTGTGATTCTGAAGTTACACAGGAAGATGCTTATAACTTACTGTTATAAGGAGGTAAGTCTTATTTAGGCTCCTCTCTAATTATTTTTTGCATTTAAGTCTCATCTCCCACAGCCAAGAGAAGATCCTAAAGGGCAGGGACAATATCTTCTATTTCTTTTGCACAGAGACTAGCAAGATGATGTGCACTACAGTTGACAAAATCCCGATATTCATATTTTTAATTTTACGAAATGAGAATTTGTCATTCCACCATTTAAGGGAACCACTTTGTCTCTCCCAATTAAAAAACAGATACAGCCAGGTTTTCCACAAGCTTTCACATGAATTTCCCATGGAATTTGGTGCTGCTAGAAGTTTAGAAAAGTTCTTAGTAACCTAATTTTCTATATGAAACAATCAGTGCCTAAAAGAGGGAATTAAATTTTCATTTAGAAGTGTTTTTGAGTCATTCTTTATGAATTATATTAACGAACACTATGTTGGAATTTAGTAGGCCTCTAGGGCTAGAAAAGTCTCATTTTTCTTTCCCACTGAAATAGTTTATAGCAGAAAAAAAATTAATATACTCCATACGTGCCTATCTTTTTGCCTTTTGTAGGTTATGTCATCCAAAGTTTAAGCTTTTATCTCTTCACAGACAAAGGAAGCATATTTAGCAATTCAAACACAAAGGAGAACTAGCAGAGGGTTTAAATTAAGTAGGGAAATGAACGACAATGTACTGCTCTTCCTTCTTTGCTCAAGAGAGCATCAGTCTGCTTATTTGATTGATAGTTATCATTGTACCTTCTCAGGTTTATTATGCGGTCCAGGTACTATGTCCTTGAAAAAAACTGCAGGGAATAAGGCAAATAAAAGAATTAGAAACAGAAAACCCTGAGGAAGATATCAAAATTCCCTTCTGTACATCTTACTTTTTTTCCGGTACACGGGCCTCTCACTGTTGTGGCCTCTCCCATTGTGGAGCGCAGGCTCCGGACGTGCAGGCTCAGCGGCCATGGCTCACGGGCCCAGCCGCTCCGCGGCATGTGGGATCTTCCCAGACCGGGGCACGAACCCGTGTCCCCTGCACCGGCAGGCGGACTCTCTACCACTGTGCCACCAGGGAAGCCCCTTCTGTACATCTTAGAAGGAAGGCCAGCAAGGTCCACCACAGCCTGGAATTCCTTATTACGCTTTTGATATCACAAATTAACAGGTTTTGAGCAGTCAATAGAGCATCTGAATAAGAAAGACGTGAAGGCAGAGGAAATGACTGCTTAGAGAGAAAGAACCCAATCATCTCTAAGTTTGTAGAAGAAAGTCTACTCTGGTTCTGTGAAATCAAAGTTGTGGGTTCAGTGGGCTAATCTGTTGACACAGATGAAAAATTCTGTTCTAAAGCCAGTGACTGTACCCTTAGCCACAGCTAGCAGTCTCACAAATGCTGACTCATGGCACAGAAGGAAGAATGGGTGATCAGCATGGTCAGCTTGGTGCTGACCCATCCTTAATGCTGAAAAAAAAACCCCTTAAAATGCAGTGTGGTTGGTGGTGTACTAAATATGGATGCCTTTTGCACATTACTCCAGCCTTGACATATTCCAACTACTCTGACTGCTCTTGGGCACCGGGCAGGAACAGGAGGAAGAGTATAATCCGTCACACCTACTGACTGTGGTTCAGTGGACTTAATGACACAACAAAAACACATTCGTTATGTTCCTTCTAATTTCAAGACACATAATAAATACCTAAACAATGAAATGTGTGACATGTAAGCAGATTTTTAAATTTAAAAAATAGCTTCAAAAAACGGAGTCAGTGTGCACTTAAGATGAACAAGACATGAACTCGACTATTCTAAGTCTCAAACAATTTCAAACTCAAGTTTACTTTTTACTTTTCACTTTAAGTAAGAAATAGTCAGCTACAGGACCAAAATTAGGAAGTCAATATGCTCTGAAAGGGCTTCCCTGGTGGTGCCGTGGTTGAGAGTCCGCCTGCCGATGCAGGGGACACGGGTTCGTGCCCCGGTCCGGGAAGATCCCACATGCCGCGGAGCGGCTGGGCCTGTGAGCCATGGCCGCTGAGCCTGCGCGTCCGGAGCCTGTGCTCCGCAACAGGAGAGGCCACGACAGTGAGAGGCCCGCGTACCGCAAAAAAAAAAAATGCTCTGAAAAACCTTAATTTAAAAAACTCCTTACTATGTAAAAATTCAAACATACACAAAAGTACACAGAATACTACACATTATCCCCACAGCAGTCTCACATTCCATCCTTCAGCTTCATCAATTTTCAACTCATTTCCAATTCCCTTTATCTAAAGCCAAAAACCTTGCACTTTCCCTGGATATCAAGTCATGTCATCTCTAAACATTTCAGTAAATCCTTGTAATTTTGACTGAACCCTGATACAATTTGTGATATTTTGTGTTTTACTTTTCATTACCTTTTATTTCCTTTCTTTTTTTTTTTTAATTTTAAATACCTAGGTCAGTGAAAGAGAGAAAATTTGAGCAAGAGAAGAAAATTCAGATTTTTCAGTTTTTCTGGAATTTCTAGTACCTAAATACAGTTGTAAACTTTCTTCTTCCTGAAGGGGGTGACAGAGCTAGCAAGATACAGTCATTCAGTTTAACAAATACTAATTGAGCACTAGGAATGGGGCTGGGTGCTAGAGATTAAAAAAATGTGTAAAACAAAGACCCTTTCTCTAGAATGGGTGAGACAGACACAGGAACAGATTATGTTAATGTGAAGTAGAAAAGCTAGGATAATGGTATTCACAAGGTACCATGGGAACAGAGAATAAAGGCACCAAATTAGGTATTCAAGAAAGGCTTCCAGGAAGATGACAGCTGAGTAAATGCAAAAATACTGCAAAGAACTGTCATGATGTCATTATAATAAATTCAATATAAAGTTTCTTCCAAATGGATTTCCTTCATTCAGTTGGCTGGGGAAATTAGGTGGTGTGGGGAAATTTCCTTAAAGAACATTAGTCTGGGAAGAGAGTGAAATATCAAGAATTCAAAAAACAACGACTCTATCATGTCTTGTGGAGAATACCAAAAGAAAAAAGTCTTGGTCTCTCCCCTCAAGGAGGTAGGAATCTAGGCGGAGAGAAATTAAACAGGCATTAGAAAATTTTACTATATAATATTCAATCAAAATATAGAGTCTAGTGATGGGAAGACTGGTGTGGACTGAAATATTTGAATAAGGGCTGGGACTTAAACCAAGGTTTTGAATATAAATTTAATCCACATCCAAAAAGGAAGTCAGTCAAGTAAAGGATATTAAAAGATGAGTCTTAAGTGGTGAAGGAGTCTTTGTCTTTAAAAAGTACATATTTAGGGACTTCCCTGGCAGTCCAGTGGTTGAGACTTCGTCTTCCAATGCTGAGGGTGCGGGTCGATCTCTTGTCGGAAAACTAAGATCCCACATGCCTCATGGCCAAAGAAACCCAAAAAAAACATAAAACAGAAGCAATATTGTAACAAATTCAATAAAGACTTTAAAAAATGGTCCACATCAAAAAGAAAAAAGTCTTAAAAAAAAAAAGTACTTATTTATTCTGTCCATCTTTGGACTGAGTGAAGTAGGCAGGGAAAGGTCAAGATTTTTTATCTCAACCTCAGTCTCTAAAGAGATGTGTGAATGTGTGTGCTCATGTATGTGTTATATATGTTAGTGTCAGAGCATGAAGATTTGATTTGACAATTTACAATCTCATTCTAAGCTATTGCATTGAAATAATGCACAATGTCAGGTGCAAAACCAAAGATCTACTCTGGCAGATTATCTGATTCTTAGGGAGAAAATAAAAACTAAAACCCATAAAAATGAAAGTTGTAAAAGACACATAAGAAAATTCAGTCAATACTATAAAATTTAAAAAAAATCCAACTGTTATTCAGAGATTAATGGCTCACCATTTACAATTCCATGTTAAAACAACAACAACAATAGTGTCAGCTAACACACATATAGCATCTACTATGAAGCAAGCTTTATGTAATTAATTCATTTAATCCTCAAAAGTGACTATGAGGTAGGTAACACTATAAATCTTCCTTGACTTATGATGAGGTTACATCCCAAAAAACCATGATAAGCTGAAAATACTGTAAGTCGAATGTGCACTTAATACAACTACCCTACTGAATATTGTAGCTCAGCCTAGGCTGCCTTAAACATGCTCAGAACACTAACATTATCCTACAGTTAGATGGGCAAAACCATCTAACACAAAACCTATTTTATAATAAAGTGCTGAATA
Organism: Aethalodelphis obliquidens; assembly: GCF_003676395.1. Classification (NCBI taxonomy): domain Eukaryota; kingdom Metazoa; phylum Chordata; class Mammalia; order Artiodactyla; family Delphinidae; genus Aethalodelphis; species Aethalodelphis obliquidens. The sequence goes on from NW_020837952.1 coordinate 47,788,572, forward strand.
GCTGATGTAGTTTACTGAATCCTGTACTGAAAGTTAAAAACAGAATGGTTGGGTACAGAATGGTCTTAAGTGGATCGGTTTATCAGTTGGTTGCCCTCATGAGCACGTGGCTGACTGGGAGCTGTGGCTCGCTGCCACTGCCCAGCATCATAAGAGAGCATCATACCGAATATCACTAGCCCAGGAAACGATCAAAATTCAAAATTTGAAGTACGGTTCCTACTGAATGCGTTATCGCTTTTGCACATCATAAAGTTGAAAAATCGTTAAGTCGGACTGTCTGTATCCCTCCCACTTTATAGAGGAGGTAACTGAGACACAGAGAGATTAATAATTACTCTCCTCAACTCTAGTTTTTCAAACTTTACTGGTCAGAATTTGGGTCAGAGGTTAACAGAAGACATATAGGAATACTGTGAGCATAAGGTTGAAATCTAATATTTTTATGAATTCAGAATAATTTCTTATATCCTTCATGAACTTAAGAGAAATGATGCATGATAGTATGTTGGCACAGAACCATAAACATAAACATCAAATCCATCCATGAAGTGAAGAGGGATAAGAAAATATATTTGAAATATTTGCTCTAAATAGGAACTTGCTCTAAAAATGGCATGCTTACAAACAGACCAAAGAATAGTCTCTTAAATATTTCCCATAGGATTGAGGAATGCATCTTTTTCATAATACTTACACACATGGAGAACATAAATTATAATAAATGACCATATCATATGTAGCAATAAAGATAGCCAGTAGTAAAAATGCATTTGAAGTAACTGTTGTCCCTACTGAATAGTAGAAAAATATAACTCCCGAGGTGGAATTAGCTGCTTTTTCTTCCAAGCTCTGACAGCAAATTACGCATAGCTATTCCCAGCGTTTATATTCTATTACAATATAATATAGTTATTTGTTCATGTAGTAGTCTTCCCTCCAGGCTATGAGTCCTTGAGGATAGGGTCTGAATTTATTCATCCTGGGATTTAAAACCCATCCCTGCACCTAGTAGAATGAAGGTTTATTGAATGAATGAATGAATGAATGAATGATTTGATAAGTGACTTTTAACAAAATCTTGGGTGCTATAAAGCATTATAGAAAAGTTAAAAATATCAATTAAGTCATAAGCGTTTTTGTTATTTTATGAGCGGATTCTTGTCTCCTCTGCCTGGCATTTAAAGCCTTTCTACATTGGCCCTAATCTACCTTCTTAACCTCACCTTCTCTTCTTTTAGTTATATCCTCTGTATGAATTACTTGCTCTTTCTGGCATAAGCTCTGTGCTTTCTCATCTCTATGCTTTTACTCAGTAACCTCCAAAAGTTTTAGCTTATGCAGCCCTTTCAATATAAATGAGTATACTTACGTAACACTGTGCTAATGTTTACTGTAAAGCAATCATAAAAACAGGAGAAAATAGACATTTTAAACAAATGAGGTAGACATATATAAATAGAAGTTTTAATCTTCTCTTTCTGCGCACAATGCATTGTTTTGCACGTACTTCACTTTAAAAATCACTGATTTACACCAGGAGGACAAATCTCAGAGAGTATTTGTGAGAATGAAGTAAATCTGTACATGTAAAGCACTTAGAACAATGCTGGTCATACAGGAAACACAGTAAATGTCAGTTAATTTCATTAACATCATTATCATCAATGCAGTTTCTTTCCACATACTTACCCTCCAGCTCCACTCCTACAAACCCCCTGAAGGCCAAATTCAAATGTTATCTTTTCAAAGAATTATTTGAATGCATCTCTTAAATTAGGATTTCTCACTGTAGGAGGTACCAAATCCTACAAAGCTTAGCAAGAAGCCATGGCTAAGAAGCCAAAATAGAGCTGCAACAGTTGGAAAAAAAATTTAGGATGGGTTTATGGAAAATGAGGCAAATGGAAAAAGATGTGATTATTAACCCAAAGAAAAGTAAAATACACAAAAAGGAAATATAATACAATATCTGGCTCTATAGTAAACAATGTTTAGATAGACCCAATAATAGAAACACTGACTACTAATTTAACCAAAAACTGTTATATAAACCATATGGGAAAGATGTGGCATTATAACAGCCCCCAAACCCTCAACTTCTATTAGCAAAAGTCTAAAGAAGATTAATCATGAACTAGAAATTTAGGCATATTACTTTAAAACTTATAGATAAATACCAGAAGAAATTTAAGAACAATAGGGAAAAAGAGAAGATTTTCTTTCTAGAAGCTTCTAGAAAGATAAAAGTAGTTCTGTACCATGAGATCAGCAGTGAGAATGGCATGTGTTGTTCTTTTCAATGGTAGCAGGAGAAGTTAAAAAGCAAGGAAGCAATGCCTTCAAAATTCTAAAAGAAACAATTCTATATCCAGTCAAGCTATTCATGTAAAAGCATTTTACAAAATGCAAAGACTCAAAAATTTTTCTCCTATGCAGCAGTCTTTCTCAGGAATTTATCTGAAGATGTGTTCATACAAAAGAAGAGAACAAATAAAAGGGAAGACACAGAATCTAGGAAACAGGAAATTCAACGGTTCTATTGATCAAATCATATTAAAAGTTATTGGTTTTAAGAAGATCAAATCAATATGAAGGCATTCAGCTGATTTTTGAAATGTTAAAATATTTCTTATGCCTTTAGATTTACAGTTACACTTTTACATCAATCTGAGCATAAAAGAGATTGCAAGAGGTTTCAACTCTTACCTGTAACACAGCAGCAAATAAGTATACTACTACGAAGATTATAGTTAAAGAAGTGTGACCACTTTTCATCAAATGAATAGTGTAGAGGAAAATTAAATGCCCAGGTATCACTAAAAGCAGTAGAACTTGAGCAGACTTATTATTTACTCCTGTAATATAAAATGTAAAAGTTGTTAAAATCATATTTTGGTGAATAATAGGTCACAGTTGTTAAAATTTGAGGATTACTTCTAGTTACTATAGTGCATAGAATCACATAAAATTCAGTTTCTAAAAATAAATTTTAACTATTTACAATTCACTTTATTTTTAAAAATTCTCCCTATATGTTATATATTAATTAAATAAAAGGTGGTTGATAAAAACATGCTATGAAGAACACTGGTCAAACTATAATATCTATTATAAAAACAGAGGAAAGACAAAAGAAAAAATATGAAGTTCTTAAAGTACTGAAATGTGGTTTTTTTCCCTACATCATTTAATTCCTTTTTATTGACCATTTTAATGACTAAATGACATCTCATGATCTTCTAATAGAGGACCTTTGGTTATGAAATGTTTTAATTTTATTTTTCCTTTAGAATTCTTTCACTGCAATTAAAAGACTGGGCATTTCTGATCCTCATTCAAAAGTTACATTTATTACATTACATTTATTTTCATCAGAAAAAAAAAACTGTCAAGAATTTAAAATTGTGGTTTAGTTTTTTGGATATCATACGCCTGGGACAAAATAATGTCCTTGTAACTGAGGTTATCCCCTCTCATTCTGCTTAGAATCAAATGCCTACATTTAGAAAGGTCCAAAAGATTAATATACAAAAGACAGATGGTATATCTGTCTCCCTAAATCACCTAACAGTGCTTTCTTATATGCACAAGGTTCCTCTTTCCTGACTCCTAAAGCAAGATATCCCAGAGAAAGAGAAAAACTATACAAAGCTCCTCAGCAACTGCAGAATTGATTCAAATTGTTTTTTTTGTTGTTCACTGAGATTTAGTGAATACAATCTATTCTAGTATTTAAAATCTATTTAGCTCTCAGAAATGGAAAACTATGCAATATTCACAAACAAAATATGTATTCAACAAATGTTGCCTGCCTATACTCATAGAGAGCAATAGTTCCTGAAATAAAATATGCAAGAATCCATAAGCACCTACCTGGACCAAAAAAAGTTCTAAATGGGTAGTAACCACCTTTGGGTTCATCGGGCAGTTCTCCTGGAATGCTGTGTAAATGGAGGTAAGTAGAAATCCTGCTAGCCTGAATGGCTACCAAATTACCACCAATACCTGAAACATAAGGAAAAACAAACAAGGTAGTTATCTTCATATTTTAAATAATGTGCATACATTCAACTGAATACAAGCCTCTTTATGTCACATCCTGGGCCAAGAAAATAAACAAACAAAGAACTCTTCTGAAATGTTGATTTATTAAATGCTGAGGTAGATATTCCAAAGACATAAAATCACTGCTGTGAAAGACTCATTCATTATTTTTTCAAATCTAACTCACTCTTTGGTCTGAAAGCAGAGTAACTAATTTTTAAAAATTACTATCACAACCAAGATATAAAACTAGGTAACAAGATATTCCATGTTTATCATCTTAATGACAGGGAAAACAAGCTAGATTTATTCAAATAGACAAGGCTTGATACATGTCTCTCAGGTTACTAAAGAAATGGGTATAAGACACTGAAAAAATTACTCAAGAAAGTCATCTTTTAACCTAGATTATCTTCTCAAATACTCAGAGGAAGGGGAGTTGATGCCTAGAAGTGAAATGAATTCCAAAGGGTGGTAAGTGCCCCCAAGGTAAGTTAGGACACCCAAACTCTTTCTCCTTTAACAGATTATGGGGAGGAAGAGGTAGTAGTCATAAAAGCAAGTAGGAAGGAAACAACTGAAAATTTCAAATTCTTTAATGCTGAGTGTGGGCTAACATAACCATCTAGAACACCTAGGAACCCTAGACACAAGGGGAGTCTACATTCACGGGTCAACTATTTCTGCAAGCCTCCCCTGGGCACTTGTGAGACAGACTGAGGTAGGACAGAACACTTGAGAGAGCCGACCTTGGTGGCACACAGCAAGAAATCACATCCATTTCTGACTCCCTCTCTCATATGAAACAAAAGCTGCTTGAGGTGATGAAGGAAACACTCCAGCTACCTGACCCCAGGCAAAGATCAACTGCCACTGGAGGAAGAGTAGAAGCAAAAGCTGTCTACTGCTGGAGAAGTGGAAGGAAATCTTCCTGCTTAAGACCAATCTGAGTGATTGATTGGTCTTAAGAAACATTGAGAAGGCCTCACCTCTGTGGACCAAGTGCATAGGAACTGCCTAAGATTGAGACTAGTGCAAGAGAATTCCAAATCCCATCCCATGCCTTGCACCATGTAACAAGCATCAACAACCTACCATGAGAAGAGAAGCAAGAGCACAGATAGTTAAGCCTTTCATGCTCCAGGCATACAGCGCTCCAAGCTTCACACTGAGCATAAGGTAGCAGGAGCTCATTGATAAATCTGAAGTCAGTGGTGCACTGAAGGTAACTATAACAACCACAAAAACCAGACCCGGCTCAACTACTGATGAGACTCACACAGTCCTCCATACTAATGACCTAATAGAAGAAAAAGCCTGCCTGTAAGGCATAAATAATATTTATCTCAATCTCCAATGTTCTTTTATACACAATGTCCAGCATTTGATAAAAAATTTCTGAGACAGTAAAAAGCAATAAAGAAAACAGACTACTGTCAGGAGTTAAGAAGTCAATAGGACCAGACTCAGGACTCAGGTGTTGAAACTATCTGACAAGAACTTTAAAATTACTATGATTAATATGTTAAAGGATCTAGTGGGAAAGAGGTTACAATATGCATTATTAAAAGATGGGAACATAAATAGGTTAAAAGTAAAGGTACAGAAAAAGATATACCATATAAACACCAGGGGAAAGAAAGCTAGAGTGGCTATATCAATATCAGAAAGATGAAAGAAAAGACTTTATAACAGGGGATATTACCAGAGAGAAAAACAAACATTGAATAATGGCTGAGGAGGTCAACTCATGAAAAAGACATAACAATCCTAAATGTAGTTGCACCTAAAAATAGATCTTCCGAATACCTACAGGAAAAACGGATGAAACTGAAAAAAAAAACAAAAAAAACCCAGACAAGTTGGTATTTATACTTGGAGACTTTATCACTCTTCTCTTATTAACTGGTAGAATACACAGATTTTTAAAAAATCAAAACTATACAGGAGATTTTAACAATAATAACAACCAACTTGATCTATAGGACATTTATAGAACACAACACCCAACAAAAGCAGAATACGTATTCTTTACAAATATACACATGGAACATTCACGCAGATAGACCATACTATGAGCCATAAAACAAGTCTCAATAAATTTGAATAAACTGGAACACATAACGTATGTTTTCTGGCTACAACAGAAAAGATAGATATCTGAGAATTCCCCCAAATGTTGGAAAGCAACAATACACTTCTAAATAACCCACAGGTCAAAAAAGAAATCACAAAGGAAATTTTAAAATATTCTGAATTTAATGAAAACGAAAACACAACATATTGAGATTTGTGCACACAACATATTGAGATGAGTACTGCACATAAAGCCGTCCTTAGAAGTTCACAGCATTAAATCTTGTATTAGAAAAGATGATCTATTATCAATGATCAAAGGTTCCCATCTTAAGAACCAAAAAAAAAAAAATTAAACTGAAAGGAAGCATAAAGAAGGAATAAGAAGTATAAGAGCATAAATCAATGAAATAGAAAACAGAAACAATAGAGAAAAGAAATGAAACCAAAAGCTGCTTCTTTGAATAGATCAAGAATAAAAGAAGACACAAATTTCAATATTAAGAATGAAAGAGGAGTCATTACTACAGACTATGCAGGATTAAAAGAATAATATGGTTATACCATGAACAGCTTTATGCCAAAAAATAATAGCTTGGGTGAAATTTAAAAATTCCTTGAAATACACAAACTATAAAAACTCACTTGGGGGCTTCCCTGGTGGCGCAGTGGTTGAGAGTCCGCCTGCCGATGCGGGGGACACGGGTTCGTGCCCCGGTCCGGGAGGATCCCACATGCCGCGGAGCGGCTTGGCCCGTGAGCCATGGCTGCTGAGCCTGAGCATCCGGAGCCTGTGCTCCGCAACGGGAGAGGCCACAACAGTCAGAGGCCCGCGAACAGCAAAAAATAAAAAAATAAAAAAAAAATAAAAAAAAAACCCTCACTTGGCAAGAAACAGGTAACATGAATAGCCCTATATCTATGAAGCAGTAGTTCTCAGCTGGGGGTGATTTTGCCACCAATAATCGACCCCCAATCCAAAAAAAAAGAGATTTGGCAACATCTGGAGACATTTTTGGTTGTCGTAATTTGGGATGTTTCATTGGCATCAAGTGGGCAGAGGCCTGAGATGTTGCTAAACAAACCACAGTGCACAGGATCCCACCCCCCACAATATGAAATTATCTGGCCCCAAATATCACAAGTGTCAGAAACCCTATATTGAGGAAATGAATTCATAGTTAAAAACTTATTCATGAAAAAAAAACCTTCAGGGCATGATGCCTTCACTATCTGGAAACTGAGAGAACATGCCTTTAAATAACTTGTGAATTAAAGAAGACATCATAATAGAAAATTTTAAACATTTGTATTTGAATGGAAATTAAATATTACATACAAAAGCAGGTGAGGTGCAGCTTAAGCAGTAGTGAGAAGCACACTTAAAGTCTTAAACACACATACTTAAAAAAGAAGGAAGACTTACTGACCTAAGCATCCATCTCAAGAAGTTGGAAAAGATAGAAATATAAACACAAACTTGAATAAGAAAAGTAATGAAAGAGAAAAAAGTGAGAAGATCAATAAAGCTACATATCAGTTATCTGAAAAGAAAAAGAGAGTAGGGACAAACAACAGGAAGAAAAAGGAAGCCATAACTCCAATTACTACCGATATCTTAAAAATAAGATTATGAACAACTTTATGCCAATAAACTTGACAATTTAAAGGGAAAATATTCTAAAATATATATAACTTAACAAAATTAACTCAAGAAGAAATACAAAATCTGAATCATTCTATGACTAAAGAAATTAGATCTAAAATTTTAAATCTTCTTCAAAAAATCACCAGGTCCACATAGGTTGTTTGCTTTGTTGTTGTTGTTTTTTTCAAGTGAGTTCTACCAAATATTTAAGTAACAAATAATAATAAAAAGAATAGATTACAAAATCTTACATTACTTTACAGTATAAAGTGTATGAGTAAGTATATCTAACTCACATAATGAGACTAGCATAACTCTGAGTTCAAAATCCAACAATGACAATATGAAAAAGGAAAATTATAAGCCAATCTTATGAATAAAAATAAATGTAAAGAAGATATCAAACTGTTGGCAAGCCAAATCCAGCAAAATGTTAAATGTGTAATACATCACAACAAAACTGCATTTATGCTAGGAATGTAAGGCTGATTTAATAATTGAAAATAATATAATACGGTACATTAACAAATAAATGAAGGAAAAAATAATATGATTATATGAATAAATGCAGAAAACTTGATAAAATTCATCATTTTATTATTTATTATTAAAAACTCTTAGCAAACCAGGAATTGAGGGGTAGTTTTTTAACCTGATAACTACACATGCACACACACACGCATACACGTGAAATCTGTGATATACAAAAGAGGTACTGCAGGTCAATAAAGAGTGGTATAGATTTTTCAATAAACAGTACCAAGACAGTTATTAATATGCCAAAAAATACCATGAAATTGGACCCCTATTCTCATACTATACACAAAAATCAGTTCCAAGTAGATTAAAGGCATCATGTGAAAGACAAAATAATTAACATAATTAGTATAGAAACTTATTAAAGTTTTAACTTCTCATGAAGTTAAAACCCCATCATGATCTCATCATGATCACTGGTTATATTTTTAAACTATAGCAGAATTATTATCTTGAATAGCTTCCCTTAATGTCAGAAATGCTTTCTCGCTATCACAACATACTCTACATTTCTATTAAGAGCAAGTCCATCGGCATTTCTTTTTTTTTTTTAGCGGTACGCGGGCCTCTCACTGTTGTGGCCTCTCCCGTTGCGGAGCACAGGCTCCCCTGCATCGGCAGGTGGACTCTCAACCACTGCGCCACCAGGGAAGCCCCCAGCATTTCTTTTAAATTACTTAAATTCCTCACAGACTAACTGCACTACTAGAGCTAGTAGAGAGCTTTTAAAGATTGCCACATAAATTAATAACATTAATAAAAAACAGATTTTCAACATACTAAATAATTAGTGAGAGCTTTCAGTATCCATAAGACCTAATTTCTAAGTGCCTTATTGCTAGAATGAGCTCCACTGATAACAGAAAGTTTGATAGTATGAACAAATTCAGAAGGTTCATCAAAGGACTGCTTTAAAATCCAACTTCATGCTTTATTAAATTTAGAAATATATGTTTCCAGCAAATGTTTAGCACAGAATAGATTTCACACCATAGAATATATTTCAAATTATGTCAATAATTCTTTTGGGCATTCCTAAGGGAACCTGAAATAAAAGTTCATTTTGTTCAAAAGCAAAGCCTTATAATCAACAGCACAGCAGATCTAGTATCTTCCATATATACCTACATATTTTGGCCATCTCCACACATCTCTGCATTTTCACCTCTCCTCCTTTCATGACTCCTTATCAGAACTCACACACAGGAACTGCTCTTTTAGTTTTAAGAAATGCAAAGGGATAGGGGAGATGTGTCTTCCATTTTTTTCTTTTTTTCTTTTTTTTAAGAAGAAATACATGTAAGCCCCTCAGAGTGAAGACCCTTTCCTCTAAATGAGGGCAGGCACATTCACCTCTACCACTTCCTTCCGGTGTACGTGTCGGCAACCTGATGAGTGACTTACAAGGTCTCCAAATTTTCTGCTTCCCTTACCCTAGATCATGCATTCTTAGTGGGGACAAAAATTTGTTCTTGGGGGGAGAAAAAAATTTTTCACTCATTTTATGTATAAAGCACGGCTATACATACAGTATAGAAATGGATAAATTGGATATCTGTGATATTAAAATTTCATGGGTGGGAACATTTAGGGGAAAAAAGGTTTTAAATGGCTCCCTCAGAGGGTCATAATGAAAAAAAGGTTGAGAAACACTGCCTCGATCGGAACTTCCCAAACCAGGATGCCTTGAATAGTTTACAGCTGTGTCAAGATACTGACCTTCGAAGCTCTGCAGGGGCAGGCTGGTTGCCTCTGGTTCCAAGTGGCCTCCTTCTTCTCCCTAGTGTGCCATCTAATATTACAATTTTCTGTGTGTGTCACGACATGAAACAGGTTGGGAAATCTATCTACCTTCTTGGGACAACTGAGAATGTCATTATAGGTAAGGTCCTTCACCTTAGTCTCTCTTCAGGACTCCTTTTCTTACCACATTGAAGTAATAAGGGGTATCCTTTTTTTCCAAGGCTACTTTGTAGCCCATCATTCTGTGGACTTTGCCCTTTCCTTCTTCACCATCTCTCATGCATCCTGCATCTTTCCTTTTCTATTACTCCTTTGCCTCCTTGTCAATAAACATACCTATATCCCTCCTACCTTGGAAATTCTTCATTTGGACACCTAGCTGTTATTCTAATTCTTTTCTTTTCATAGTCAACCATTTAATAAGAAATCTAAAAGTGCTACTTCCAGGATTTTTATTTTGTACTAAATATATAATAGATACAGAAATAATATTTATAAAATACATATAAGCTATAAATAACCATATTGCAAAAACACCCATGTACCCATCACCCAATTTAAGAAAAGGAATACAGCATGATTTTTACATTTGAAGTACCCTATGTGCCCTCCCCAATCCCATGCCCTTCCTCGTCAATCAGAGTAACTATCCTGAATTGTGTTTTTCATTCTCTTGTTTTCTATGTATGACCACATATATGTGTATTCCTAAACATGCTTTTGAACTTTATAGAAATGGGATAATTCACATATATTAAGTTCCTAAAATTCATCTTTGTTGTTATGTGAAATGTAATTTTTAAATTTTGATTGTTCATAACATTCTATCTAAGGCTATACCTTCATTTATTTAGCCATTGCTTCTACTCAACAAAAACTGAACTCTCAAATGACTTCCAAACCACTGAAGAAATGGTTCCTTCTGAATCATTTCCCCTGGCTACACTAACTGAGCTCATCCCTCTTCTAACCAATTGATCTCTAGCTCAACTCTTTCTGTCCACCAAATACTCACTCCTGGGATTGCTAACTTCTTTCAGTATCTAAAGAGCTCCTATCTAAATATTCACTCCGGGCTTTCCTGGTGGCACAGTGGTTAAGAATCCACCTGCCAATGCTGGAGACAAGGGTTCGATCCCTGGTCCAGGAAGATCCCACATGCCGCGGAGCAACTAAGCCCGTGTGCCACAACCACCGAGCCTGCGCTCTAGAGCCCGTGTGCCACAACTACTGAGCCCGCAAGCCGCAACTACTGAGTCTGCGAGCCACAACTACTGAAGCCCACGCGCCTAGAGCCCGTGCTCCTCAACAAGAGAAGCCACCTCAATGAGAAGCTCGCGCACCACAATGAAGAGTAGCACCTACTCGATGCAACTAGAGAAAGCCCACGTGCAGCAACAAAGACCCAATGCAGCCAAAAATAAATAAATAAATAAATTTATAAATATTCACTCCTATCTAAAAAGCTTGTAGAATATACCAAAGAGGAGGAAATGCTGAGAAACCAATTTCTATGGTTACACGCAGGAGAAATTGTTAAGGAAAGTAATAAACGTTGCCATCACTGCTAGTTTTTTATACAAATAGTAAGAACCATTTTTCTATTTATTTATTTATTTTTTGCCTTTTTTTTAATGCACTTCACCAGTTCCTAAGTATATGAAATGTTTCGGGTATAATCTAAGTTGTGTTATTTAATAAGATAACTTCAAATTCGGTGACATGTACTTTGCAGCAAAACAAAGCATGTTCCTTAAACTCATGCATTTATTCATCCAGCAATTACCAAATCCTAACATGCTAGGCACTATCTCTAGGCACTAGAGAGTCATACAAAAAAGAATCATCATATAAAATAATTATGTATGTTAAAAGTATGCTGTGGAAACATAGAAAAGAGAACTTTTTTTCTTTTTTTGGCCATGCCGCATGGCTTGCGGTATCTTAGGTCCCCAACTGGGGATCAAACCCATGCCCTCGGCAGTGAAAGTGCAGAGTCCTGACCACTGGACTGGCAGGGAATTCCCAAAGGGAACTATTTTGCAGAAGAGGTGACATTTTAATTGGGTCTGAATGAATGAGCAGAACTTGGTAAGTAAAAGAAGGGAAGTGAGACAGGGAACATCAGGTACAAAGGAATGGTACAGAGAAATGACATGATCTTTTTGAGAAAGCAACAAAAATTCAACAAGATGAGAATTTTAAGAATTGGTGAAGTGGTGGAGAAATGAGATTAGAGAGGGTGATTTTAGGGCAGATTGGGCTTACTGAGTATATTACGCTAGATAATTTGTACTTTATCTCCAGGAAACTTAACTGTGATCTTTACGTAAGCAAGGGACAGGATCAGCTTTGTTGATCGGGAAGCTAACTCTAACAGCAGTATGGAGGATAGACAGGTTACACTGGGTGATAGTAGAGGCAGGGAGACAATTTATGCAGATGTACCCAGGGAAGATGAATGAACAAAAACCAGGGAGCACGGGGAGACAAAGGGTTGAGACTAACTCAGAAGGTATTTCAAGAGCAGATGAAAAGAGAGAGCATTTAGAGAAAGGGAGTGTGTGATTTTGGGATGTTTTGTTTGTGTAGATAATAATACCACTAACTGACAGGAAACCCGGAAGGAAGAGCAGGTTTGGGGGGAAGATAATGAGTTCAATCTGGAGCTTTGGATCTTCCGTGTGGAAATATCTGTTTAAAGTATGGATCTGGAAGTGAATGAAGGTCGAGACAGGGGATAGAGAGCTGAAGTCACATAACTAAGACAAATGGTTCTCAAACATTTGCATGTGTCAGAATCAATTGCTGGGTTCTACACTAGACTTTCTGACATGGGAGGTCTGGGCTGAGGCCTGAGAATCTGCATTTCTAACAAGATCCCAGGTGATACTGCTAGTCTGGGGACCACACTTTGAAAACCTCTGAACTAGACAATATCCCTCATAAAGAAGGTGAAAAGTGAGAATAGAATATGATCAAGAACAGAGTCTGGAAGAATACACATACTTAAAGAGGCAGTTAGAACGGAGGAGTTAGTGAAGGAAAATGGAGAAGAATTTTCAGAGAATGGGAGGAGAATTGGGAGAGTTGCAAAAGGGCAGATTAACTAGTATCAAACAGCTGAACAGAATGAAGACTGAAAACAAGTTACTGGATAAAGTAATTAGGGGGTCACTGTGGAACTCAGTAAAAAAAGTTATGTAGAGTGAGAGGGATGGAAGACATTGTAAGAAATTTTACAAGTACAGGCTACACTTTGAAAAGTTTGGTTGTAAAGAGTAGAAGGGAGAAAACAGAAGCTTGAGAAGGCAGAAAACTGTGGGAAAGGTGATTTAGAACGAAAGAGTCGAGTACAATTGTAAACTAAAGAGGAAAGATGAAAAAAAAAAGAGGAAAGATGGAAGAGAGGAAGGTATGGAAGGTACAGGAAAAGTTAAGATAACTGAGAGTAAGGATCCCATTGGAGGTGTAATGGTCTTAGATAAAAGAGTCTGCTCTTCTTCTGAGATGGAGTGAAAAAGGTTAAGAGTAGACACTGTTAGAGCTGAAGGGAAAGGAAGGAGAAGGAAGCTGGGAGACACCTGCCTAAAGCCTCTGTTTTCTCTGCAGAGCTGCACTGTAAGACACATTAAAGATGCTTCTTCTGGAAGATGGAAGGCAGTGCCAGATGGAAATACGAATCTACACAAAGGAAAGAAGAGTGCTGAAAGTGTGAAAAATCTGGGGAAATGTACAAGATACCACCCCTTCATTTTTTATCTTTTTAAAACATACTTGTTTAAAGCAAAAATAATGTTATAGGATTTATAGCAAAGTAAAACATATGACAAAAAGAGCCCATAAGAAAGAGTGAAAATCCAAGTATACTAATATAAGGTTCTTATCCTTTATGTAAAGTGATATATTATTATTTGAAAGTAGACTGTGATAAAGATATAATAAGACCTAGATCAGTAGTTCTCAAAGTATGGTCTAGGGTTTAGAAAGAAGATTAGATCCAGAAATTCCAACCCCTCTCTAACAAAAGTTCCAGAAGGGGAGACTCACAGCATCCTGTGGAAAAGAAATCTTTTTAACCTAATGTTTCCAAAACTTAGCTGACCACAGAACTCACTTTTCAACACCTCGAGAACTATCGTTACATGAAATATATTTTTTAAAAATGTTACTGGTTCTGAGAGATGTTAATAAGCATTAAAAGATACCCTCATCACAGTATCAACACAGATATGCCTTACTTTAAACAAAGTGTGTATTCCCGTATCTAATATAACAGATAAATTAGTAGCTGTTCATTTTGAAGGAAAGAAGTCACAGGCTTTGGGATATCAAGCAGATCTGGGTTTAAACCACCATTTGCTAGATATGAGACCTTATCTTTATTTGAGGATTAAATAACATAACATGCATAAAAGAACTAAAAGTAATCTGCCACAGAGTAGGTACTCACTAAATAGCAAATGATGGGGACTTCCCTGGTGGTACAGTGGGTAAGACTCTGCGCTCCCAATGCAGGGGGCCTGGGTTCGGTCCCTGGTGGGAAACTAGATCCCGCATGCATGCCACAACTAAGAGTTCGCATGCAGCAACTAAAGAAGTCCGCATGCCTCAACTAAGAAGCCCACATGCCGCAACTAAGAGTCCACATGCTGCAACTAAAGATCCCGCATGCCGCAACGAAGACCCAGTGTAGCCAAAATAAATTAATAAATAAGTAAATAAATATGGAAAAAATAGCAGATGATGACGATGGTGATAAAACAGGGAGGGGTCTTTTAAATAGTATGTCTCAGCACACTTAAAATGAAATTCAGTTCTCAGAAGTTACAACTTTTTTGAGAAGCATGGAGTGAATCTTCTCAATCAATGTTTTTAAAGAGCATAATGTAACATAAAATGTGTTCACTGTGATACCCAACTAAGAGGTTTACTTACTGAGATAGAAAAAAGATTTTACCACTATGCCATGCCATGCACAGACTTCCAATGAGGGCACTTTAGCAAACTGTTTCTTGTAAAAGGCAAAATAACAGAGATACTCACTAAAATCTTACTAATAATGGGGTTGTAATTTAAGTTAAATTTCTCACTGAGATGCTGGGCAATACAGTTCTAACAGTCATTGTTGGGTAATATTCATGCTAGTGAATTCATCAAGTAATAGTCACTGAGAGGATTCGGACAGGGGGAAAGAAAGTGATAGTTATTCCAGGCAGTGAAAATTAGATCTCTGTATGGCCACAATGCAAGAAGCAAGTCGCAATGATAAAGGATAAAGTTGTGTGCGTCCAAGAGCATATAGAGAGAGTCTTGATAGCTAGGCAGAAGAGTTCTAATTTGATTTGACAGGCAGGAGGAAACCACTGTCAAGTTCATCAGCTTAAAACTAATGTAATAAAAACAATGTTTACGGTAGACCCATCTACTAGTGACGTTCAACTTGCACTGAATAGGGAGTGAGTCAGGAAGCCTACTTTATTACTTGAATGATGGTTGAACTGAGACATTAGTAGACTACAGTAGTAAGACATACTTGTTATATAAATAAATGAACAAGTGAATTATGTTAATGTACAAATAGACAAGATTTGGTCATTATCTATTCAAAGAGGATGAAAGAGCCAGGTTGAATCAAATGGGTCCATGATGTTAAGGGCAGGTGATGGGGAGAATGGTGCTACCAGGAAAACTGGGAGGGGCATCTCTAGGGGAAATTTGTTCAGGTACCCCAAAATTAAAATGTTCAGTAAAAATTGTAGATATGAAATTAGATTTTAGAGAAGTTGCCTTTGTATATCATATTTTCTTATTCATAAATATACAAAAGTAATTTATATTAAATGTGTCATATATCCTGTGATACAGTTTTCCCCAGGTAGCATTATTTTAAATTATATTGGCTTAGGCTATACCAAAATCCAATTTAGTGAATGCCAGCCCAAAAGCCAGTAGGACTGGATTAAATCTGTCTTTTTAAATGGAATTTATATAAAAACCCCTGTGAATTTAAGTATTATAATTCCCATTTTATAGATAAGAAAAAATATAAGGCAGATTTGAAAGGGATCAACAGAGGAGTGATAGATTTTAATGGAGTGAATTGACTCCAGCAATGCTTAAACCTAGCTAACTCTAATTTATCCACAAAAATTGACAGGGACAGCAACACAGCAGCACAAGAAAGCAGGTAAGCCCAAAGTTAATGATAATATAGAATTGGAATATCCTATTTTGCCACAGGAATCTTAAAAATCAGGTATGTCTGATTCTCAAACTAATATCTAGAGATAAGATTAAGTGAGAGTTCTTTTCAAAAATGTGTTCTGCATACTGAGAACATACAGTGTAGTTTCCACCATGAGCAACAACCTGGGATTGAAAATCAAATGAATAGAATGGGAAGACAGACCTCTTAAAATCTGAACTCAAAGGTTCCTGTTTGTACCTAAGGATATAGAGAGATAGGATATCATTATGAAACAGTGTATCTAATTCTTACCATTAATAACTGGTGTGTAAACAACAATCCCAGCCAAGTTTGGGTCAGATACAGTTGTGTCCAGAATAAGGCCCCCGATGCTGAAAGAAGCAAAAGCATATAATTTAGGGAAGAGGAAAGGAAATGTACTAATTGGAAGTTGTTCTTTATATACAAACACCCCTATTTTTAAACATAAAATATTTAGACATTTGAAAAATTGAATAAAAAGAAAAAATATTCAAAGTAAAAATCACTGTCAAAAGCAAAATGGTGAAAACAAAACATGGCATAAGCTGTAGCCCCACGTTTCAGGGCTCTCCTTCTGGTCTACATGTTTACATACGTTACACGTAAAAAGGAAAAAAGCATATACTTTAAGTGCATTAAAATGTCTGGAAGGACATGTAAGAAATTATTAACAATGTCCACCCCTACAGGTGACACTGACAGGAGACTCATGGTCATTTTGTATCCTTCTGTACTTATTAGTTTTTTAAAAACCATGTGCATTTATTACCCTTATAATTTAAAAAAAGGTTTAAAGAGTATCTTTTCATATTTGAAGTAAGCAAGCCATTAAAGAGATGACTTTTATTGTGTTAAAACTAGATATAGTAGATTGCAGTGTCTGACCATTGGTAAATTAAAACAATGAGTTGCAGCCATAGAAAGAGCTGATCTGAAGAACAGAGGTCTGGAAAAATAACATATAGCTATACAGTGGCAAGATACACACTCTCAGTGTCTCAATGGAGCTTGGAGATTTTTTGTTTGTTTGTTTCCAAGACCATTAACAATTGTTTGTTTGTTTCCAAGACCATTAACAATTGGTTAACTTCAGTCTGTTGGTCTACGTACTATAAAACAGTGTCAGTTCCAGTATTTCATGGGATCCTGTTGCCAAATCTTCCAGGAAAATGCAATTCACGTTACAGAAAAATGAACTATATGCTGTCAGAGAACAGGGTTGATGGTCAAAGTATCAGATCAAATGTTCTTACCACTACCTGATAGTTAAATTAGGAAATTATTAAATCTTTACTATTTTAATTCTTTAATAATATAAATGAATGGCTAAATATGCCTAAACTGCTAGGAGTTCCCATTAAAAAGTATACTATAAAGTCTAAAAACAGTCATCCTTAGAAATATTTTACTACGTAATTTAAAAAACTATGTATTTCATAGAATAAACTAGTTATATGTCAAAGAATAAATCTCCATGCCAAAACACACAGATCATGCTGTGTATATAACATGAACACTTGCTAAAATAATTTTAAAATATTTTTATTACCCAGGTGATAAAAACTTATCATAGAAAAATTAGAAAATACAAACAAAAAGAAGAAAAATCAACCATATGGCTTCCCTGGTGGCGCAGTGGTTGAGAGTCCTCCTGCCGATGCAAGGGACACGGGTTCGTGCCCCAGTCCAGGAAGATCCCACATGCCGCGGAGCGGCTGGGCCCGTGAGCCATGGCCGCTGAGCCTGCGCGTCCGGAGCCTGTGCTCCGTGACGGGAGAGGCCACAACAGTGAGAGGCCCGCGTACCGCAAAAAAAAAAAAAAAAAAAAATCAACCACAGTTACATCATTCAGGATTATACTGTTACCATGTTGATATATAGCCTCCCAGACATTTTTAAACATATATATATATATTTTTTAAAATAAATTTATTTATTTTTGGCTGTGTTGGGTCTTTGTTGCTGCACGCGGGCTTTCTCTAGTTGAGGTGAGCGGGGGCTACTCTTCGTTGCGGTGTGCGGGCTTCTCATTGTAGTGGCTTCTCTTGCTGTGGAGCACGGGCTCCAGGTTCACAAGCTTCAGTAGTTGTGGCACGGGGGCTCAGTAGTCGTGGCTCACGGGCTCTAGAGCGCAGGCTCAGTAGTTGTGGCGCACGGGTTTAGTTGCTCCGTGGCATGCAGGATCTTCCCAGACCAGGGCTCGAACTTGTGTCCCCTGCATTGGCAGGCGGATTCTTAACCATTGAGCCACGAGGGAAGTCCAAAACATGTATATTTTTAAAAATAAAAACTCAAATTGTAAAAGTAGTTTTCTTCACTTGTATTAAATTTGATTTTTATCAAACAAACATACATGCATCATTTAAAAGGCGAAAGTACCACAAAGCTTATAAAATAGCCCCTAGCCCTAACAACACATCCTGCTCTCCACTAGCAATTCTTTTTAACTTCTTTAACTGTTTCTTCTGGCATTTAATCCTCTATTTCTAAACAGCATGTTTATACTATTTCTTGATTTTTAATTTTAGACATTTACCTAATGACGTCCACTATGGCAGGTGAGCATTTAGTCTCTCTTACCCTTCCCTCCCCACATTAGTCCCTTCACAATTCCCTTCCTTCCTCTATCCTGCCAATCTGGTTATATTATAATTTTTGGTGAAATATTTAGGTTTTACTTTATTTTAACAGTGAAATCATTATTCACAACTGGGCCACAAAGTGCGTTGAGATCTCCCCATTTGTACTGTTTTGCCTTGTTTCATATTTTTCTTAATTTTTTTTAGGTACTTATTACTAATTCAGAATCAAATTTGGAACAAAGTTAATGAATGGCCTCTGAATACATACTCATTAGGTAACCAATCAGTTCCCTTTTTTTCCCTTAGAGACATTCCTTCTTAAGGTCACTGTCTTGCCAACCTGGACAGTTGCTCTGTAGGTCTGATGCTCAGCTGTCATTCTGTACCTTCCCTTCACCTCCCCACGATGGGTCTTGGTTTATGTACTATGACCAGGTCCCAACATTTCATGGGATCCTGTTGACCAAATCCTCCAGGAAAACACAATCTACATCATAGAAAAATGAACCACATGTTGTCACAGGTTTCCTCATTCCCGTGTCATCTTATTTCTTGATTATTTCCTCATTTTGATAGACATCTTCTCTCAGCTTTTATATGAGAGGGTATACAGGAAATAAATTTTTTGAGATCCTGCATGTCTGAAAGCTTCTTGAGTCTACGCTTATGTTTGCTTGATACAGTGAGCATGTTTTATGTTCAAAACAATTTTCCCTCAGAATTGTGAGGGAATCACTTGGTGTTGCAGCTGGACATCATTCCAATTCCCAATCCCTTATATGCAACTGGACTTTCCTCTCTGGAAGCTTTTGGGATTTATGATAATGTGCTTTGCTTGGGGTCCCTCCTACTCATTGTGCGAGGTACTCAGGGGGCCTTTTAAATCTGGAAGCCCATGTTCTTCAATTCTGGGGAATTTTCTTGTATTATTTCTTTGATAATTTCCTCTCCTTATTGTTTGCTCCGATTGTCCACCTCTTTGCTTTCTGGTCTACTTTCCAGGATAGTTCCTCAACTCTACCCTCAAGATTTTTCTTCTGATTCTTTTTGTTTCTACTATTTATACATTTTTATATTCCCAAGAGCTCTTCCAATTTTTCAAATCCTCCTTATTAGAAAATTCTGTTCTTACATTATAGATGCCATAACTTCTCTAATTTCTCTGAGGATACTGGTGATCGTTTTTGGAGACTTTTCAACTATGCCTGCAATTTTGGGGGAACGTTTTTGTTTTTTTTTTTGTCTCTGTCATGTTAAAAGCCTTAACCAAATGTCTGGCGACCGTTTACTGTCTGCTCCTCCTTAAGGGATACTGCAAAGCATATCTGGAGCTCTCTGTGCACAAGCGCAGAACTTGTCAGCAGGCGGGCCTCACTGAAGAATGATCAGATGGGCATGTAGCTCTTTCACTAAAGGATCCACAGGGTCAGTTTTTGCAGGTTTTTCTTTTGAGCTGATGAGCTTCCCCAGAAAGGAATTATCTAATTTTTTGCCTGGGGGTAAAAGCCAGAGTGCCAGCATTCTATGAGAAAAGAAAAGGAAGTGGGATCGGGTTTTCATTGTTCAGCATGTAGACTTTTCCTTAATTCTTGTTTTTTATACAGTGTTTAATCCACAGCCTCACTGGTGCAGGTGATTCTAAATCCAGAGGCTCTATGATTTACCCTCTCCAGGGTTAATTCTTGTCTTCTATAGAATGGGAGGAGGCAGTCACCTGGGTGGTCAAGCTAGCAAAGGGCTTTTAGGTTCTAATTGCTTCTTACTTTAACTTTCAACCAATCCCCTTCATTTCAGCTTTCAGAAGTTCTTAGTGTCTCTAAATCCTCCACCTTTTGGGGTTTCTGAGGCTCAGTTCAGCTTGCTTCTTCTCGGTGTCCCCTTGTCCTGCAGGCAGTTAGGTTTTAGCTTTTTTCATTCTGATAGTTCAGTTAACAACCATAGAACCGATTCCTACCTTACTGATTTTGGTAAATCTTTCACCTACTGTCCTCTCTGCTCCCCTTCTGTTTTTGTGGTTGTATAGCTTTTTTATTCTTTTACTGTCATTTTAATAGCTTCAATAAGGAAGAAGATAAACGTGTCAATCTACCATCTTTAATAGGAAATTCATATTCTTTTCTAGCTTTCTCCTTTCACCAAATGTATAACGAACACCTTTCCACATCAAAGGAATGTTGCAATGCTACTCTTGATGGCTGACTAATATTCCATTTTGTGACTATGCCACAATTTATTCAATCAACATCTGATTGCTAGACATGTAAGGTGTTCTCTCTCTTTTTTTTGTTATTAAAAATTCCACTGTGATGAAGATCCTTACAACTTAATCACTTGCATAGATCCATAATTATATCTTTAAGTCCTGTCAGAGTCCTAGAAGTGGCGTAGTCAAATGGTATGTACATTTCTAAGGTTTTCTGATACTTATCCGAGCACTTACTGTTCAAAATAAGTAATGTCCTTGTCAGGTTAAAACTCACACAGACAAAGACAAACACCACTACATTCTAATCATCAATCTGGTAAGGATTTGGTTGGAGAAAAGTTTGAAACTGGTAGCAAATGAGGTTCCATACATCCACTGATTTCAATAACTCTTATCACTATATCCCTATTACTTGGCATAATAAAGAACTGTATAAAATGATTGACCTAAGAAATAAAAACAGGCAATTGGTTTGTTTTAATATATACATAGACACATGCATATAGAATAACTGCCCCCCCCCCACACACACAAACACACACTTTAATACTAACCTACTTATAACCATAGCTGTTATCACAGGCTCCCAGCCTGAGTGCAGAACTGTCCTTGTGGCTGGATGTTTGGCAGCTATTATAATCCAGATAGGAGTTAGAGCCAAGAAAAAGACACCAACTAATGGAGGAATGTAGTAATAGGTCTCTAAAATTCAAAAAGAGACAACATTTCAATCTCTCTTATAACCATATAGCAAATGTAAGTATTAAAAGTTTACCAGAAGATATGTTATCAAACACACTCATGCTATATACTTTCTATAAATTTCAAACAAATTGAAAACTATAGATAAGGTAAAAATGTTAAATAATGTAACTGAAAGCTAACACATTAATTCAACATTTATTGAAATAGTTATGTGACCTAGATGTGAACAACAACAGTAATAATCACAAGAGTAACAACAGTAAAAAATCTAACATTACTTGGCTCCTACCATTTTCCAAATATTGTGCTAAACGCTTTATGTTCATTGTCTCACTTAATTGTCCTCACAAGTATGAGGTAGAAACTCATTCCTACCTTATGAAGAAACTGAGGCTTAGGAGCTTAAGAACACCACTAAGAAATAGCAAGAATTGGGAGAAAATGACATCTGTCTGACACTGAAGTTAGTGCTCTTAACTCCAAACTATAAAGTCTAATAGGACATTGTTTTTACCCATCAGGATCTTATAGCACAAGCATTCCATGGAATATTGGCCAATGGATTGATAATAGATATCCTCCTAATTCTGAATAGTGTTCCAATATCCAAAATGAAATTGAAATACTTGGTTTAATAAACAGATTTCTTCACTGCAAAATTACTCAGAACCTTTAATATGCAAAAATATGCAAACCAGAGTTTGGCCAGACTACTTAGTTTCACATCTGATGTTACAACTTACCTTGGACGAGAAATTTAACTTCTAAAAAGAAAAACAAATATCGTATATTAACGCATACATGTGGAACCTAGAAAAATGGTACAGATGAACTGGTTTGCAGGGCAGAAATAGAGACACAGATGTAGAGAACAAACGTATGGACACCAAGAGGGGAAAGTGGTGGGGGCTGGTGGTATGGGATGAATTGGGAGATTGGGATTGACATATATACACTAATATTGTATAAAATAGATAACTAATAAGAACCTCCTGTATAAAAAAATAAATAAAATTTAAAAAGAAGAAATTTAACGTCTATAAATTTAAATTTCCTTATCTATAAAATGGTAAAAATTATTATAACTATTTCATGGGGTTATTGTGAGTCTTAAGAGAATTAACACATGTAATTTAACTAGAATAGCACCCAGGCACATAGTTAACATTTACTGAACACTTACTAGCAACATAATCATCATTGCCATTGTTATTAGCATCTTTCTGTTTGTGATATACTCAGATAACAGAGTGCCAGGATATTTTTTTATACCTCTCTGTGGTAGATTGCCTTACTTGATCATAATTATCCATTCTCTCCCCATTCTTGTTAATGCTTTCCTATAGAGAGAGTTTAGGAAAGCTTATTGACTTTGGGCTTGGCTATTTGTCTAGCTTTGTAGACATGATGTATGCCATCTCTGAGCAAAATCTGAAATGTGTTTTTGGAAATTACTAGAAGATTTATAAATATATGTAGATAGATAGATAGTAAACTGTTTTCAGACACTGACAACTGGTATTGCAGGACTGTGATCCCTGAGAGAGGGGAAAGAAATGAGATAAGCCCTACAAGAGCCTGAGCTTTCTGACTAAAGGCACATTCCAGACCACAGCTCAGGAAGGGAGAATTTCAGCAGACTGAGTCTAAGGCAGCAGGAATTTACAGGGAAGAATACTGGAGAAGAGGAAGCTATTAGAGAGGGAGCTTGCAAACTGAATACCAAGCCATGCATGCATAGGGTGAATTCCACAAGGCTAAGCCAAGACAATTGGGGATTTGTAAACTAAAAAAATGCCCAGAGTGTACAAAGGGCTAGAAGTCATTTGAGATCTAACCCCCTAGATAGGAGCGCCTCTTTGAAAACTGAGAACATTCAGTGGAGACCAGAGAAGGGATACTTCTTAGTAGTAGGGCTAGCCCTATTGTAATGTCTACTCTAGGTCTATTCCACAATGCAGGGTACTAGCCACTATATGATCACAGCTAGATCTAGTCCAGTGAAGCTTAAAACCAAGCCCTGTAAGGCTCAAACTAATCCACAAACAGCTGCCTACAAGAAAAAAGTCCATGAAAACTATAAGATGCTGATGAAAGAAACTGCAGATGACACAAACAGATGGAAAGATATACTGTATTCTTGGATTGGAAGAATCAATACTGTTAAAATGAGCATGCCACCCAAGGCAATCTACAGATTCAACACAATCCCTATCAAATCACCAATAGCATTTTCCACAGAACTAGAACAAAATATTTTTTAATTTGTATGCAAACAGAAAAGACCCCAAATAGCCAAAGCAATCCTGAGAAAGAAGAACAAAGCTGGAAAAATCACACTCCCTGACTTCAGACTATACTACAAAGCTACAGTAATCAAAAAAGTATGGTTCCAGCACAAAAACAGACGTATAGATCAATGGAACAGAATAGAAAGCCCAGAAATAAAACCATGCACTTATGGTCAATTAATTTACAACAAAGGAGGCAAGAACATACAATAGAGAAGAGACAGTCTCTTCAATAAGTGGTGCTGGGAAAAGTGGACAGCTACATGTAAAAGAATGAAATTAGAACATTCTCTAACACCACATACAAAAACAAACTCAAATGGATTAAAGACCTAAATGTAAGACTGGATACTATAAATCTCCTAGAGGAAAATGTAGGCAGAACACTCTTTGACATAAATTGCAGTAATATTTTTTTGGATCTGTCTCCTAGAGTAATGGAAACAAAAATAAACAAATGGGACCTATTAAATTTAAAAGGTTTTGCACAGCAAAGGAAACCATAAACAAAACAAAAAGACAACCCACAGAATGGGAGAAAATATTTGCAAATGATGTGACTGACAAGGGATTAATTTCCAAAATATACAAACAGCTTAATATCCAAAAAACAAACAACCCAATCAAAATATAGTTAGAAGACCTAAATAAAAATTTCTCCAAAGAAGACATACAAATGGTCAACAGGCACATGAAAAAATGCCCAACATCGCTAATTATTAAAGAAATGCAAATCAAAACTACAATGAGTTACCACCTCACACCAGTCAGAATGGCCATTATTAAAAAGTCTACAAATAATAAATGCTGGAGAGGGTGTGGAGAAAAAGGAACCCTCCTACACTGTTGGTGGGAATGTAAATTGGTACAGCCACCATAGAGAACAGTATGGAGGTTCCTTAAAAAACTAAAAATAGAGTTACCACATGATCCAGCAATCCCACTCCTGGGCATATATCCGGAGAAAACCATAATTCGAACAGGTACATGCACCCTCAATGTTCATTGCAGCACTATTTACAATAGCCAAGACATGGAATCAACCTAAATGTCCATCAACAGATGAATGGATAAAGAAGATATGCAATGGAATATTATTCAACCATAAAAAGAATGAAATAATGTCATTTGCAGCAACATGGATGGATCTAGAGATTATTACACTAAGTGAAGTAAGTCAGAGAAAGACAAATATCATACTATATCACTTATATGTGGAATCTAAAAAAATGATACAAATGAACTTATTTACAAAACATAAATAGACTCACAGACACAGGAAACAAACTTATGGTTACCAAAGGGGATGGAGGGGGGAGGGGTGGGGGATGGGGGGAGAGATAAATTAGGAGTTTGGGATTAACATATACACACTATTATATATAAAACAGGCAAACAACAAAGACCTACTGTATAGCACTGGAAACTATAATCAATATCTTGTAATAACCTATAATGGAAAAGAATCTGAAAAAGAGTATATATATATATATATATATATATGTCTGTATGTATATGTATAACAATCACTTTGCTGTACATTTGAAACTAACACAACATTGTAAATTAACTATACTTCAATCTTTTAAAAAAAGCAGAACAAATACTCTGTAAGGAAAAAACAGTCAAGCACTTAACATTACATTCACAATGTCTAACATCCAATCAAAAATTATTTTTAAGAGTTTGAAATTATATTTGGTTGCATTTATAAATCTAGTTAAATACCAGGAAATATTCTATTTACTTTAGACATTTCACTTATCTCACAAAAGTTTCGTAGTACTTAAAGTAACCTTTCTAAATCTAATATTATATGTACAAATACGGTGAGTCTTATGTTTTCATAAATATTCATGCAATGTATATAAATTTGGTAAGATTTCTATTTAACAATCACAAGAATAAATTAATTACATAATCATTACTTTTAAAATGGAATCAGAAGACTGGCATGTTACTGTAATGGGCTAAGTAACAAGTATATTTAAAAATGTGTACTGCCTCTTTACCATAAAATCATTCATACCATAAATTTGATTCTCAAATATTTTTATACTTAGTTCTAAATCTCCCTAGGGTTAAAAGTTGCCTACCCATTCTTGAAACAGTTGCATCATCCCAAGACATTTTTTGGTAATATCATTTTAGCTGATCAAGCTTTTATTATTGTTAGACATCTCAGCCAGGACATTCCTGCATTTTTCTCAAGGACTCTAATACACATTTTGTATGGTAGGGAATTCATAACTTAAACACAGAGTTGATCTCACAGTCTTTGTAGCCTACAGCCTTAGATTTAAGTTAAATGTCACTAAATTTTTCTGACGTCTCACAAAATTCTTCAACTGTTATTCACACCCTTCTCTTGGACTGAATTTTATATTTTATCATTTTAACATATTTAAAGATCTCCTCACCTATGATTAAGATGTTTAAATTAAATAGAAACTCAATTTTTTTCAAATCAGGTAGGAACAATTACTATAAATATTAAAATAATACCCAAACAAATTTTACACTCATGGCTTTAGCTGGATTTGCCAACACATCTTCAAAATAATTATGCTAACAAAATTCATTTAAATATTTCCTTCCATTTAAAGGGACATAACTAGTGCTACATATAGAGTCATTTTCTCCATAGCTTTTTAAAACATGAAGAAACTTTTATTGGATGGATTTCCAGTTCTCCTTGCTAAACCATTAGATAGGGATAAATAACATTCCAATTAGGAAGCATTCTTACCTCCTAAAACAACTAAGGTTACCAACAATCTCTTTATAGACTCAAACAGCAAACTAAAAGCATTAAAACCCACTAAACACAACTGAAAAGAACTATTCTGCTAGGTTGTCTTAGTATTTTCATCTTCAGGTAAAGAGAGGAGCACCATGCCAGGCTTTTAATTTATTCTCAACATCACATCTCTGGAAGGACATCTTAAGTTGAAGAAAACGCTCACCATCCTAACTCCAGAATCATTGCCCTGGATTGTCAAAGAGGGGGAAAAATTTCTCAGGAAAGAAATAAAAAATAATGAGTGGGCAGTTCCTCAAAAAGTTAAAGAGTTATCATATGATCTAGAAATTCCACTCCTAGGTATATACCAACAGAGTTGAAAACATACGTTCACACAAAAACATGTACGACAATGTTCAAAGCAGCATTATTCATAACAGCCAAAAAGTGGGTGCAACCCAAGTGTCCAACTAATGGTAAATGGATAAACAAAATGTGATATATCCATACAATGGAATATTAGTCAGCCATACTATTAACCCATACAATGAAATATTAGTCAGTACTGCATGGTATTCAGAACTGATTTATGCTAAAGCATGAACCTTGAAAACGTACTAATTGAAGGAAACTGGATATAAAAGGTCACATATTATATGATTCCATTTTTTGAAATGTCTAAAATAGGCAAAGACAGAAACTAGATTAGTGGTTGCCAGTGCTGGGGGGAGGGTGGAATGGGGAGTGACTGCTAAAGTTTCTTTTTGGGGTGATGAAAATGTTCTGGAATGAGATAATAGGTTTCACAATCTTATAACTGTGCCAAAACTACGGAATTGTGCACTTTTAAAAGGTGAATTGTATGATGTAATTGAATTATATCTCAATTTTTTAAAATGCCCACAATGAAAAAAAAGGAGGGGGTACTATACTCTTTAAAAATGTCAACGTTATAAAATATAAAGAACATACATATATTCATACAGACAGATGGACCGAATAAAAGATAAAGTAAATGGAGTAAAATGTTAACATTTGGTGAACATGGGTACAGGGTATACAGGGTTTTTTGTACTATTTTATTTTTGCAACTATTCTATAAGTTTAAAATTATCTCCAAATAAAATTTTTTAACATTAAAAAAAAAGAATGGGAAAACCATGGTAAAATCAAAATATCTAAAATGATTTACTGCAAATGTATTCAATTTCCTGCAAATCTAACATGCCCACTCCCA
The DNA here is from genome assembly GCF_003676395.1 of Aethalodelphis obliquidens. Lineage (NCBI taxonomy): Eukaryota > Metazoa > Chordata > Mammalia > Artiodactyla > Delphinidae > Aethalodelphis > Aethalodelphis obliquidens. The sequence goes on from NW_020837952.1 coordinate 47,816,619, forward strand.
CCAAATTAAATTGTATGTTTAATTGTATAGGACCCTCTTACCTTTTCCCTGGCTAAATTCTAATCCAATAGTTAGGTGGAAATTACAAATATATAAAAAGAGAAAGGTGCTAAAATATTCCTCTTTTTAGGATATATTGGTGTTTTATAGATAATTAAAGAATTACTTTTAGAAAACCACTGATGACACAATCAGTGAGGGAAACTGGTTGATTAAAAGCCAACCATGAACTTCTGCATTAATATCAAAACCTAAAAGTGTCTGCCTTCTAAATTAAATGACCCTTTTTAATACATTTAAATGACCCTAGTCAAAATAATATTTTGTATTAATTTCTGGGGATATCATCTTGTGTAATGTGGTAGGATGAATAATGGTCCTCAAAGACATCCACATCCTAATCTCCAGAACCAGGGAATGTTACCTTATATGGCAAAAAGGGGCTTTGCAGATGTGATTAAGTCAAAGATTTTGAAATAGGGAGATTATCCTGGATTATTTGAGTAAGCCCTAAAGTAATCACAGGTGTGTACTTATAGGCAGGAAGTAGACAGGAATTTGACTACAGAAGACAAAATAATGTGACCACAGAAGCAGAGATCAGTAATGTGGCTGCAAGCCAAGGAATGCTAGCGGCTACCAGAAAATGAAACAAGTTAAGGAACGATTCCCCCTGAAACCTCCAGAAGGAACGAGCCCTGCCGACACCTTCATTTTAGCCCTGAATAACAAACTCATTTTGGACTTTGACCTCCAGAACTGTACGAAAATTAATTACTGTTGTTTTAAGCCACAAGGCTGTGGTAATTTGTTACAGCAGCAGTGGAAACGAATACAGGACTATAGATAAAACTGTAGAATTTTAAGCCTACTTAATGTCTGTGTACCTCGGTACTGATTCCATGATACAGGTAAACTACAGAAAGGTAAGGATTAACACGGCTAAAGTGGTTCAAACTGCTATGATTCCACTTAACTGCGAAACATAACTGCCATCTTTTTGATTCATGGCTTTCACATTTATCTAGATTGTTGGTGGCATTTTGTAACTGCTGTTACATAATTTCATTAATAGCATTCATTATTTTTACCCTAAATTCTTCTGAAATATGTAGCTGCTATGAGTGACATTTTTATATATTGGCTGTTTGTGTGCAAACAAGAAAGCAATGGGCATGGAAAGTTGTAAACACTTTTTAAAATGCCCTTTATAATAACCATCAGAATTTCCTCACTAGACTGACCTTCTAGGAATCACTCTAAACTGAGATCATACGGTGCTACGGAACTCTGTAGAAGAGTGACATGCACGATAATTTTACATTCTACTTACATCACCACATTAAGGCAGTGATACTCTAGAATGTTTTGTAAATATCCCTGTTAGTCTCCACAGGACCCAAGTAACAATCTGAGGCAGACTGTTACTGCTCTTAGAGCTTATTGCTTCTTAGGCCATCTTTTTAAAGTTAACCTTGAGGAATGAGAAATGAATCAACATTTTGCTTCTCAGATCTTGACTAAAGAGAGAAAAACTGATAATTTTTCAAATCAGTATATATCATGTACATACAAGAATTACATAGTCATGTAGTTACAAAAAATTGAAAAAGAGTCTTTAAAATCCTCTTAAAATTATGCACACAAGAAAAAGAAAAGGCAACAATCATTGTGTACAGGTATTTCAGTTACTGGCCCAACGTTAGATCCTTATAATAGTTTTAAAAATAACTACATGTTTAAAGATTACCATATGGATGAATAAATGCCTTTATACTTTCTCTACAAGTCATACCTAAGCATATCATAATCTAGAGCTTAGATTACTCTCTAAACTGACTTTCTATTTCCTCTTCTATTTTCTTTTTTTTTTAAGATTTTTTTTTTTGATATGGACCATTTTTTTCTTTAAAGTCTTTATTGAATTTGTTAGAATATTGCTTCTGCTTTATGTTTTGGTTTTTTGGCTGTGAGTCATGTGGGATCTTAGCTCCCCAACCAGAGATTGAACCTGTGTCCCCTGCATTGGAAGTTGAAGTCTTAACCACTGGACTACCAAGGAAGTCCTTCCTCTTCTATTTTCATTTGAAATAGATTTTTTCTAGCCACATGTTGCCATTTTTATTTTTTTATGGTGATACTAATGTCTAAATACTTTCTGCTAAGGCAGTATACTCTATTTTCCTAATACTATGTCCTCATTGAAAGGATCATTTTTTTCATTACAATTTATTATGTTATTGGACAGGTACTGTGGCAAAGTCATTTAGAGGAATAACTCTCCTTCATTTTCCATACATATACCACTTCCTAAATAATTTCTATTCACATTAATTGGATAGCTTTCAAAAGGAATAAAACATTTGGTGAAGTGCTATTTATTTAACATCCACTATGTATATGGCACTATGGAGTCAACAAAACAAATAAATAAAATAAAGACACAGTTTTGTCCTCAAGAGGCTTAGACCATCATAAGGGAAGATACTACATTTACTTAAAAAGCTATAATGACTGGCCAAATATAAAGAATGACTTAAGAGAAGTGTCAATAAAGTGCTATAGGAATCCAGAGGAGAAAAAATTACCTAAGATTAGGGAAATATATGAATTTAGTTTTGAAAAATGAGGATTCTGACTGGCCTTCATGGAGGAGGGGAATGACATAAGAAAGAAAAGACAAAAATCACAGGTGGCGTATGAGAATCAGTAAATGGCTGAGTTTGGCTGGAGTACAAGAAAGGCAAGAGGTACAAGAAAGGGAGGAGCAGGCAGGAGCTTGAGAAGGAAGACTCCAGGAGGCCTGAACACCAAGTTAAAACTTTAACCTTGTTCACTAAGCAATAAAGACTTCCTCTTTTGTAAAAGACTTTACAAAAATAAAGTCAGTAACCGTAAACAAAGCTTTGTTTCTTTTGTCCTTTTTTGGAGAACTGGAGAGGTGAGAAGGGGGGAATTCCATATTTACTTCAGATATCAGAAATCAGCACGTTTTATCAGGAGTGAAAGAAAGGTAGCACACTGAATGAATGTAGAGTGAGCTTGTACCGAAGCTAACAGAACGCCAGCGGAGCTGTTCAGTCATTTCTGAATATCCAAAGCTCTACGTGAGGAGTTAAGTGAGACTTTTCTCAATGTCCAATTCTTTGAGAGCCACATAATTCATGGCCTCTATTTATAACCAAAGTGTATGGCTGCCATGAAATCCTCTTTTTATCTCTAAAGACAGCTAAGTATTTCCAATATAGTTCAGGAATTGAACACTGTCTCCAAGAGCTAGGCATCCCACTCAGCAGGATGAATGGGATCTTGGAATTTAAATATGCCCATGCCTAATCTCTGTGTTCAGAATACCTCCAATAAGAGGCTTCCAACTGCTGGTCCTATGAGGCCCCCTAGTGCTCAAAATGCAAACACTTTATTGTAGAAATCCAAAACTGGCACTTCAGAAACACCTTTAAATTAACTGAGGAATCAATCAGTAGCCCATTAAAAAATATAATTTTAGGGAAACAAATGATACAGACGAAATGTAAAAGACCCTGTTTTAATTAATTCATCTTGAATTACTGTGAGTCAACTTTCAGAAGACAAGTAAAGGCCTAGAAAAGGCTAAGCAATATTTAAAAATAAAATTATTTCACAAAATTATGGTCTCATTACATTTCACTTTTCAAATTTCCTGATCTAGTTAAACTACTGATATATCATCTGTAACACTCAAAATATTGAAAGCTTTAGAGAATAACACATTATGTTAAGTCTTTTATAAGTTTATCACTTGTGTAATTTTTAAAAATAAATTCCTCAGAAGTTGATTTATCTTATGGAATATCGTAATAGTCTGTATCATTATAACAATTGTCATATTTATTATGGTAACATTCTTCAATGGCTTCAACTTGTGGAGACATCCTGGTATTTGGCAGGCAGCTGACATCATGGTAATTTAAGTACCCAAGTCTGCAAATAATACACTTTTCTTTTTTATGGGAACAAGATCTTACATTTGGGCCATTGATCATTTACTGTCTTCCACCTTACTTCAACTAGACAAATCTTACTTCTATATGAGAATTTTCCTTTAACATACATATCAAGTCTTAATGAGTATTGTTTTTATGTCATTAAATAATTTATGGTAATTTTATATACTACATGAAACTTCTCTTGATATCTCCAAAAGTAGTAGAAAATGACTGCCTTTGACAGGTTAAAGCCCTCTCTTTAGTTCAAAAACATTTATCTGAGACTCTTACTTCTACAAACCAAATATACTTTAGATTTATTCTAAAGTATACCATAAATCTGTCTAGAATCCATGAAAATATATGAGGATATGTGATTAAATGTTTGCTTCTGGCTTGGCTTATAAACTCTCTCTCTCTTTCTCTCTGTCTCTCTCGCTCTTTTTTTTTTTTTTTTTTTGTATTACTGTGGGTTTCTGTTTTCTTTTAATTTTTTAAAAATTTGGCATCAAAAAAGATGAAACTACAACCAACTTTTAGCACTAAACCTATGCTCACAAATCATATACATCTACATTGACAATAGCCACACAGTATAAATTTGCATTAAAACCATCCATTACATTCTCTAAATACCCTATTACTATTATCAGGAATCACATATATAAGATGACTCCACTCAGGCTCATTTTCATGGTGATATTTGGTTGTTAGTATTAATTGCCACGTTGGTTTCTGAAAGGTGGAAAAATCACTAAATTTCAAACTCCACCATAACCTTATGTTTTGAGATAACAGTGCAACACACATATCAGAATCCTGTGGGTTGACCCATCAGTGGCTACACATTCAGAGGAAAGGGCAGAATTCATAGACTATGACAGATCTGTGTTCAACCTTCCTACCACCAGTGGGTAACACACATAACCTTTATGATCCTCAGTTTTCTCATCTGAAATTAGAAATGATAATCCTTATCTTTTGAGTTTTAAACTCTTTAAGAAGAGAAAAATATGTGAGAACCACAACACATAGTAGGTGTACAACAAGTAACACTTATTGTTCTAATCAGCCTCAACTACAGTTCTAACATAGATGAAGGCCACCACGGAGTCATGACATTGCTGCAACAATATTTATTTAAAGAGACTCTGAATAATGCATTATAGTTAATTTCAAGTCAACTTACCAAGACAGGAGTACAAACCCTGACTTATCCAAGCTAATATGGCAAGAGTTATAAGGTCGCCAAAACTAGCAGCAATGGGTGTAGCAACATTATCGGGATTTATCCCAGTCTTCTTTGAACCAACGATAACCCCAACCATTATTATTCCTAGAAAAAAATAAAGCTCATTACTTTTTTTGCTATAATTTAAAGAAAATCAATCCCCCGAAATATTGAAATACATAGGCTAGACAAACAGTGTATCACTTCCGGTTAGACTGCTTAGATAAGCTGACTAAAGCAAACAAAACATTTTACTTGAATGCTTTGGCAAAATGTCTTTCAACAAATTCCAAGTGGGGATCACAAAAGATCTGAGAAGTTCAATGCTGCATTTAGAGACCTGAAGAGCTACTGTAAAATTACATTAAAGTTCCAAATTTAGTAACATGCATGTCTTAGATGTAATGTATTCATGTGTATCAAAGTCAAAGATTTTATTTTAACCCTCAAAGTATGAAAATGTCAAAGAAAGGTGAGTCATACTTAAGGACTTCCCTGGTGGCACAGCGGTTAAGAATCCACCTGCCAACGCAGGAGACACGGGTGCAAGCTCTGGTCTGGGAAGATCCCACATGCCGCGGAGCAATGAAGCCCATGCGCCACAACTACTGAGCCTGAGAGCAACAACTACTGAAGCTCGCGCACCTAGAGCCCATGCTCCGCATCAAGAGAAGCCACCGCAATGAGAAGCCTGCACACGACAACGAAGACCCAATGTAGCCAAAAATAAATAAATTTAAAATAAATAAATAGGTGAGTCATATTTATACACATAGCAATTGGGAAGAAGGCCAACAAAACCAGATTTGTTTACATAGTGGTAGCCAGAAATGCTTGCTTCATTTTATTATTAAAAAGTGTTGAAGTATTAAGAAGAGGGAAGTAATTAAATTTTGAACACTGAAGGCCAGAATACAAGAAGCAGTCTTTGTAAAGGATATTCTTCAAACCCCAAGTTTCTATGAACCTATAACAACAGAAGATGAAAATGTGACTGTGTACTTATACTTTTAAATCCTTATATATATATATATATTTTAATTTATTTATTTATGGCTGTGTTGGGTCTTCATTTCTGTGCGAGGGCTTTCTCCTGTTGTGGCAAGCGGGGGCCACTCTTCATCGCAGTGCGCGGGCGTCTCATTATCGCGGCCTCTCTTGTTGCGGAGCACAGGCTCCAGACACGCAGGCTCAGTAGTTGTGGCTCACGGGCCTGATTGCTCCGCGGCATGTGGGATCCTCCCAGACCGGGCTCGAACCCGTGTCCCCTGCATTGGCAGGCAGACTCTCAACCACTGCGCCACCAGGGAAGCCCTCCTTATATTCTTGAATACAGAAATGGGAGAAAAATGATAGCATTACAGCCATACCCGATTATATAGATTTTCTCATGCCAACACATTTAAGAGGATGCAGGGCAGAGAATATTTAAGATTAGTTCATTTATGTGCTAACCATAAATCAATATGGAAGCCTAAATATGGCTATAGACAAAAACCAGAATCTCACTGCATTTTTAGACTGAAAATGACTCTAAATGATTTTATTCTAACATACTCACTTTATAGATAATAAAACTGAGGTCCTAGGAGTAGGTTTAAATTCTTGCATAAGGTCACATAGCTTGTAAGTAACTGTTTTTTCTAATACCCCGTAAAGCCAAATTATTGAAAGTAGAAGTTTTGTTCAACATCTCACGTCTTATATTCTGTAGGCTTTTTCAATCTATGGACTTACCTTTCCCATAATATCATTGTAAACAGAAAAAAACAATAGCAGGAAAAAAACTTAAACATATTATACAATAATCAGTCAAGATGTGATCATCTAAATTTTTTTTTCAAAATCAGCACATTTAAAGATCAATGTGGAAAGTTCTCCTATGAAAGAATTCTGTCTATAACTTTTCAGCGGAAAACAAATATTTTGCCATTATGGACCAGTGGAAGGAGCTGGGAGGCAGGAAATGGGTTTTAATTATGATTTTTCTGTGAACAAGTTGATGAAATTGGACAAGTCACCTTACCTAAGTCAGTTGTGTCACCTACAAAAGGTGGTCAATAGTATCTGCTCTACATATATAAAGGTCAGATTATCATAAAATTAGAACACACATTATTAAAAGTAAGAAGGCTAACAAATATATTTTAAAAATCTGAATTTTTATGGTTTTAAAAATCACAGGCAATACAAATACTTGTTAGTCTGAAAAGTTTTAAACAATTTTTTCTAAATGAAACAATATTAGAGAGAAAACAGAAGCAAATGAGCCTAAAGAAACAGAGTGCTAATGCTTTAACACTTTTTTTTTTACCAGAAATTAGTTTCCCAATAGCATAACTTCACTATGCTTTCACCAGTGTTAACACCATTCAATTCTAGTAATTCTATTATAAAGACAAGAAACTACCCCTGGTACAATTTAAGTACTAAAATAAAATGCTTGAAAATATTTTGGTAGTCAGGTCTTAATTTTAATAAGAGTTTCTAAATTACCAGAACCTAGCCGAAAAAGTTAGCTTTGTTGTATGATCACCTGACAGTAGAGTGTTCCATTTTTAACCTTGCTGGTGATCTAAAATGAGAAGATGGCAATTATAAAATAAAAATTACCAAGTCTTTATGATTACTGTTCCATAATAAGCTAGTTCTCTAGTGTAAAGTTGATATTAATAAATCAATATAAAGAATGATATCCCAACTAAAAAAATTATAATGTAGTTAAACGTTAAAACCTTCTGGCTCTTTAACATTCTATAGCCAACAATATGCTGTGTTAAGCATATGGTTATACTTGTATTGCCACAGAAACAGTAAAGGAATTTTTTTGAAATCTGAAACTTTAAAAAATTTCAAGAGGGACTGCTTTTTTTTTTAAAAAAAATTATTTATTTATTTTTGGCTGTGTTGGGTCTTCGTTGCTGCACGCGGGCTTTCTCTAGCTGCCGTGAGCGGGGCTACTCTTCGTTGTGGTGCATGGGCTTCTCATTGCGGTGGCTTCTCTTGTTGCGGAGCATGGGCTCTAGGCGCACAGTCTTCAGTAGCTGTAGCGCGCGGGCTCTAGAGCGCAGGCTCAGTAGTTGTGGCGCACAGGCTTAGTTGCTCCGCAGCATGTGGGATGTTCCTGGACCAGGGCTCGAACCAGTGTCCCCCGCATTGGCAGGTGGATTCTTAACCACTGCACCACCAGGGAAACCCAGAGGGACTGCTTTTAAAACTCAGAATTCCTGGAATACTTGTTACTCAAATGACAAGCTGGTAAATCCTCTGCACGATTTCCAGACAGGAGATTCTCAATTAATTTAAATTACAGAAACAAATGAATATCTAGACTATTTTCCTGATCTTGTCCGGGAGCTGCACCAGGGGACCTAAAGCTGGGACACAACCTCAGAAAGCTTGCTCTATACTAAGGATTACGTATAATATATATAAATATATCTGAAATAATCTATTTAAAAAGTTTGTAGATAACTTTTCTCTGTTTTTTATAATGAACAAGTACCATTTAAATAAAAATAGTTAACATGGAAAATAAATAATTAGAAAGTAAAATATTATAGAGTAGACATTTATAAATTTACTTACCCTGCAGAAGAGATGCAATGAAGGCAGTTGCTACACTGCTAGAGCACAAAAGTATGGAATGATCAAGATAGTATTTTCCCTCTGGAATCCAGCCCAATATAATTGCTGCCACAGCTGCTAGAAAGCCAACTACTGTTGCTTGAACCTTAAAAAAGTTTTAATAAAATCCAACAGAATCATTCATTTTGAAAATGCATTTTTTATTTTATGATGTAAATATGCATACAAGGAGTCAGAAGAAAGTATTATATATGGTAATTGAGCTGCCTTACCTTTTGAAGAAGCTACTGTATTTTATTTTACTATTCCCTAAGGTGATGGGTTCTCAAAGTGCCCTGATCTGGCAGCAGTAGGTATGGAATGGGATCTAGGAATCTATTTTTAACAAGCACCCTAAGTGACTTTGATGGTGTAACCCACAGATCACCTAAAAAAATACCAACCTGAAGACTGAAAAGTACCCAATCCACATAACTGAAGTCTGACTCTAGACACAGTATTGGCAAAAGATTGGATTCTACAACCAAATGATAAGAGCTTGATTCCTAGCTATACCACTTAATCTTGTGGCAAGCTATTTAAATTTATTAATCCAACAAGCATTAATTTAGGATCTACTATGTACAAGGTGCTATGCTTAGTGCTGGGCTACAACAGTGGTCAAAACAGATTTATTTCCTGCCCTCACAGAGCTCTTGGTCAATGGGAGGGACAGACATTAAAAAATAACCTCACAAATAGTCACAATTGTGATTAGTGCTATAGAAACCTTAGCTCCTAATCTGAAAAATGATAATGATCATATCGAACATGAAAGGGTTATTTTGATATTTAAATGAATTACATAAATATATAAAGTACTTCCCACAGTGGTGGCACAAAGCAACCCTCAGGAAAAAAAAAAAAAAGGCAACTACTTTTAGAATTCTATTAGTCGAATGCTAGAACTAAAAGAAACCCTGAAGGAATATCCAGTTCACTGATTCTTAACTGTGTTTGTGTCATAGACTCCTTTGACAATTTGGCAAAAATTTTATAGATTCTTCCCTCCGCGAAAACACAGATGCATTCAATATTTTGAGTAGAACTTCTGGGTGCTTAGACTCTCTGAAGCCAATCCATGTACTGGAACCCAGGGCTCCAGGTGAAAAACCCAAGTAGTCTGATCTTGTCATAGAGCAAATTAATGGAAAAGCCTGGGCCAGCAAGTCCAGATATCCTAGATTCCAGCCCCACATCTTTCATTACAGCAGATTCAGAGCTGAGAGTCAAGCTGTAAGCACCATTATGGTTGTACCAGTTGCTAAGATACTTCAGCATTCTCTTACTCGTTAGTAAATAATATGGTATGTAAAAGAAATAAAATTAATTAATAATTTAAATTCTAGCACTGTGATTCCAAGGTTTTTCTTAGAAATAAAATATAGTGCTTTACTTCTTGGAAATGAAATACAGAGCTAGGGAGCCTATGTAAGACTTACAGCATATGCGCGCGCACGCACACACACACACACACACACCCCTGAGATAAATAAGTCCTATTCTGTAAACCTGCAAAGGAAATACCCAGTTGTACGCAAGAGGAGAGCAGAGTCTGGGTTAAGGAGTAGCTGGGAAAGTTAACAGGAGCCATAAATACATGTGAGCGCAAGGCACATCCCTCCTGGTGAGGTAATGATTCTTCAGTGGGATTGGGAACTTTGCTTTATTTGACAATTTATGGACAGGTTGAGGTGGCCACTGTGTACAATTGTGAAGAAATCTGTGACAGATCGTCTGCTTGGGATCCTATTTAATAGTCAGAAGAACACACCCCAGCTAATGCCAGCATAAGCCTCCTCTGTCCTTTCCATCACTCCCCACCTCTACCCTCCATAACTAGCCTCTAGTCGAAGGAACACTGCTAACCCATCCCATGCCCCTCCCCACGCCATCTACTCCCTCACGAGCTTTAGCGGATAAAGCTTCAGAGATAGCACAACCACCACCCCCCACCTGACCTTGTTTTCTTCTCCCCTCTGCTTCTGTCCACAGGTAACTGGGCTCCAACCAGTTGCTGCCTCACTGGCTGGCACCGACTATGTCCTGATGGGCCTGTGTGGGGTTCCCTGTTTCTCATGCATCCTTGGTGGAGTGAGACAAAGACACAGACTTCAGGCTGTGGCAACTAGGATCAGTGAATCCCCGGCCATCACTGGCTCCCATCCTGACCAACAGTTGTGGGGAGAGAGGATGACAAGGGAAGGGTGGAGACTAAGAGTGAAAGGAAAAATTAAAAGCAGAGATGGAAAATTATTAGAATAATTTGATGAATAATTTATAGTACAATTCATATAACTTAGTAAAAGTTTAGGGTATTTAAAGAAAAAAATGGAATATATTTTCAAATTTTAATTTATATATTAATTTATAGTTGTCTACTGGTTGTTAGATATTTTGGTTATTACTCCAGCATAGATTCCTACAGTTTTGAGTTGAAAAGGATCATGCATGTCTCTAGTGCAATACTGTGGAAAAGAAGAGGAAAATTAAGCACAGAAAGTTACATTAACAAAGGTTATATAGCTAGTTAATGTTAGAGCTGAGATTAGATACCAGATTTTCTTATTTCTAACCCTGTGATCTTAGAAGTAGTTGCACAGATATTTTTTTAAAGCCTATATTCCAAAATTTCCTTTATTTCTTTGTCTTTGAACATTACATGAAATAAATTGTTCGCCACATGTTCTCAACATTATGTCCTAGTTGAACTAACATTAAAATTAGTGAGCATTTCCTAAGCTTGCACTTGCTAAAGAGGTGCTAGGGGGCTGCAGTCTTGTGTCTTGGGGATAGGAGAGGGTAGTGGGAGAGAAAGAGATATTCCCCTGAGATTAGAAAGAACTGTAGGTAATCTATATATAATTCATGTATATGTAATTGACAATTTAATGTGCTCATTTATATTAACACTGATAACATTAACAAATTAAGGAAAATTCAGCTTAAACAAACATCTTACCATAATATATTTAAAAAGCTGAGTTTAATTAAATAGAGGATTTACTTTAAAAAAAATCAAAGTAGAAAAACAGCACCTAAGCCATGAAGTGCTAAATATTTATTTGTACAGATATGAACTCAAATTCTGGCTCTATTATATACTTATGGTAGAAGAGATTTCATATATTTATTCTATATTTTGCATGTTATACATTTTTCATATTTAGACGAATCTGATCAGTTTCTAGGAAAAGAAAACTTTCAGAAGCCATGGGTATCCATTGATTCTATCACTTGTTCATAGTACCCAATTATTATTTTAGGTCCCCTGAAACAATTAAATGGTAAACTTAAGAGCACTAACATTTATTCCATTCTTACAGGTAAAGCTCAAGATCTGTAAACAAATATATGTATCGTATCACTTACCTGTTTTAAAGCCAAGTTGCCAATTATTAAGTTCCACTTTTCAATGGGTGAATCCATCTTCCCAATATTTACCTGTTAAGATGGACAGTTTCACGTATCACTGAATAATCCACATGCTCTGTACTCTGCTTAAACAGCACATGAAGTCTTAAAGCCAAAAATAATCCTTTCGTATACTCGATGAGCTCACATTGCATGTTAAATATAATTTTAAATTCACTACAAGTCTTGCATCTCACACTCAGCTTGCCTGGGACGTTTAGAAAAAAAAAAATTTTAACTTAATTACTAGCTCATAAGAACTAGTGGGCCAGTTAGTACTATCTACCTGCCCTCTGATGTTATTTTACAACTAACATCAAGTGTCATACTAACATGCCAAATTTTGTCTACTGAGGCCTAACATAAATAATTACATAATTTTTAGCTGCTAGCGTTTAATTCCACATCATGAAACTTATGTAATTTCAAGAATTATTGACAAAAAAACCCAGATATAAATAAATCATTCATATGTACATAATTTATATTTGAGTCATGACTAAAATTGTTATCAATAAAAAATTCATTCAGTTCACATGTGAATTTTGATAATGTACTTCACTATTAAAATGTATACATCTGTTGGCTAAATCAAAGAAGAGCCTCCAAAAAATAATATTATTATTCACATATTCAATTGCTCTGTAAGCTAAATCATACTTCTCAACCACTTAGGATTCAAAAAAGGTATATCCCAAACTGGTAAGTTTTTTCTAATGCAGACATTTGGAAAGCAATAATCATTAAAAATATACTAAGCCAGGTTTCAATTACTCATTATATGGTTGTTCACTGAAGACAGATGAATGGGTAAAGTGGGAGATATATAAGGGTAATTATTTATGGGTAGTTAACCATGGACAAACTAGAGTTTAGTTCACTGGCTTCAAACCAACAGGTTAAGTGCTACATCAACACTTCCTGTATCAATCTGGAAAACATTCTATTCTCTAACTTCACTCTCGACTGTAGTCTCAAAGTATCAAGCAAATGCACATATTAAGATTTCTCAGTGTTTCAGAATAATTATTCCTGCTGTCTTTACTTGTATTATTTCCTTCCTAAGCCTGAAAGTCTAAATTATTGATAAAATTTGTGTTTGCAGCTCTAGCAACCTGAGTCTCTGCTCTAGGGAACAAGGTACAAGCAATGTTTAAAGAGTGAACCTATCTTGGGTTTAGTGTTCAAGAAATAGGTATGAGAGAAATTACTTTTTTATAACTTTTAGAAAGATGTCTGTAGGTATAGGAAGCAATCTAAAATGATTCTGTGAAGAAGTACAAGATGTCAAGACTCCACGACTGCTTGATGATCAATGGAGACACACATTCATCATGGTCTAGGAAAAGATTAAGAAAGGTGAAGATGACAGAATGAATGAGCACCATGAATTAGGTAAGCAGCTGTGCCAGATTCACTTGCTATCATCACTACCAGTGATGCCTGCAGTGACATGCCTCAAAATTCCCTTCTCTAGAGCTTCAGCTTACAGGCTGCCAGTGAGAAGAACTTGCCTAAGATTTGAAAGGCAGAAGTGAAGGAGAGGCCATTATTTTTGGAAGGTCTCATTGGTCAGATACAGTAGCATCCAGATCTCTTCACTACAACGCACCCATGGCTTTCTTCCCCTACTCCAGTGCTTCAGGTTGTTTCTCTGATCCTCCTACTTCAACTTCTCCCACATTTGTGTAAGCCCAGATTGGTCTATTAAACTCCTTATTACCACAATACATAACATGGCTCTGTTTTTCTGACCAAACCCAACTGACAGAGCAACTTCACACTATTCAGTTAATTGTATTATAAATGATGATGGTCACAATCTCTAAGTCCCTTCCAGTCTAGGAGTCTCTGAACCTGTAATCCTTTTAGTGTAAGATAAATAATAAATAGCAAGTTGATGTATGATGTGAAATAAAATATATTTCATATTTATGAAATATAATTTATGATGTGAAATTTAAAAAGTAGAATATATTCACAAACAATAACTTTTTACAAAGAAAAGACTTTTAGAAGAATTTAAAAAAGAAAATAAAACTAGAGAAATGTTGACCCATTTCCATAGTTAGGAAAAACAGTTATGGTATGGGCATTAGGGTGGGGTATGGCAAGACAGAGAAAATTGACCCTAGTTGCCTCCAACTTGTAAAAACTGCACCAAGACGCGGGCTAACCCACCCTACTGTCCAGAGCCTAGGATTAATGTGAACTATCTATATTTTTTCAGAGTAGCAAGGGAGAAGCATGAATGTTCTATCTAAAGGCCTTTGCTGGATCTTTTTTTTTTTTTTTTTGCAGTACGCGGGCCTCTCAACTGTTGTGGCCTCTCCCGTTGCGGAGCACAGGCTCCGCAGCCATGGCTCACGGGCCCAGCCGCTCCGCGGCATGTGGGATCCTCCCGGACCAGGGCACGAATCCGTGTCCCCTGCATCGGCAGGCGGACTCTCAACCACTGCGCCACCAGGGAAGCACTGTTGGATCTATTTTTATTAGATTAGTTGACCTGATGGTGCTCAGCTAGAGAAACTAAGAACTTGGAAGGTGATAAAGCACATTAGGGCAAGATCTGATAAAGACTTCTGTACAATCCAGATTTATTTAAATTACATCTGTCTTAAAGTATCAGAAACCAGGCCACTATTTCTGCAGATATACTAACTAGTCTTTTAGGAAAGAGTAGAGCTGAGATAGCCAACAGCCTGAAGATGTGCTCTGTTTGGCCAACACAGCGGTTTTAACTTTCTGAATCTGAATGCCTTTAGGTGGAGTCTGCAGTCTCTACTTTTTATAATCCCTACACCCTTCCCCTCCATAAATGTGTATGTTATTTGTCTGACCCTCAAGTATATGAGTTACGGTAGGACCCAAGATTTACTGGGGCTAAAGATAAAAGTGGGTTGAGATGACTTTGAAATATAAATACAAATATAGTTATTATAATTGTTATATACACACAAATATAGTTATACATATACAAATATAGTTACTAAAATTGATACTAGAAAATGTACATTTAATATGTAAATACTTGAAACAAGGGCACTGAAAGTCTCCACTGAAGTATTAGTCTTTATTTTTAAATTTTTTAAAACATCTTTATTGGAGTATAATTGTTTTACAATGTTGCATTAGTTTCTGCTGTATAACAAAGTGAATCAGCTATACATGTACACATATCCCCATATCTCTTGCCTCTTGCGCCTCCCTCCCACCCTCCCTATCCCACCCCTCTAGGTGGTCACAAAGCACCTGAACTGATCCCCCTGTGCTATGCGGCTGCTTCCCACTAGCTATCTGTTTTACATTTGGTAGTGTATATATGTCAATGCTATTCTCTCGCTTCATCCCAGCTTACCCTTCCCCCTCCCCATGTCCTCAAGTCCATTCTCTACGTCTGAGCTCAAAAAATAGGTATATTAAAAAAAAAACTATTGTTATTTCTGGGTGATGAGTCTATGGATGATTTTTATTTTCTTCTTTGTTCTTTAGAGAATTTTTCAAATTTTCATCACTGAAAAAATAGTACTGGTATAATGAGAAATTTTATTTAAAAACATTAATTGGTGAATTAAAACACTGGCAACTAGAAAAAGAAATAATCTCAGCTTTTTGTCTAAATGTAGGTCCTACAACATAAATAACATTAAAATTCAAAGAGTCTTAAGATGAAAATCATAATATAAACTAAGACCACTCTAAAAATATAAGGAACTGGAGAGTAGCTAAAGAATGGCCTATATCCAGTAAGACACTAAACATTTGGACGAGAATAACAGGAAGAATAAAAAATAGTGGAAGGAGTAGAAGGAAAACAAAGAAATGGGAAGAAAGTGGGGAAAGGCTTTTAGGAAAAAAATGTTTCCCTTTAGAGAAGTGAGCATAAAATGCATATAATCCTTGAGTGTTAGCCACTGATTATTGGTACGTTTTCCCCAGAGGCTGTAAAATCTGCTCTTCTGAAGTTTTAAGGTTGATTTAAGGTTGACTCTCATCTGTCTAGAAGGACACACTGGCAGTCCTGCACAAAGTATGAAGATTTGACTAAATGACCTCTCTCGTGAGACCACAAATCAAATTTAGAAATATGCAAACAGTCCCGTAAAATACTAGTGTTAGTGAAAATGGTACTTCTCGGGTAGTTATGATGTTAAACTTCATTACATAAAATAAATAAGGATAAAGTCCTTTAAAATATCAGTTAAAATGATAGAAGAAAATACCATAAATGTGGAATCTAGAAGTAGTAAGGAACTGCTCAGCTTAAAAAGCCTAAAATCTCTAAATACTATTCCCCACTAAAACCAGGCTCCTTAGAGAAATGGCTGGTTCCAGGGCTGGGACAGGGAAGTATAAGATGAGCCTGGAATATCTTATGCCAGAAAGTAACAAAGTACTCAAAACATAATAAGGGCATGTCAAAACAACACAGGAACCAGTTTGAAAGGGCTTCCCCCTAGCCAAATCTGAGACAATCTGAGCATCAAAATGATAACAGCAGTAATGGATTATGACCCATTGAATAACATAAGAGTCTATTGAGTCCATACTGAGAGTGGGTGGATGGATGCATGGATGGATAGATAGATAGATAGATAGGTAGGTAGATAGATAGATAGAGGTAAGGGAGAGGAGGGAGAGAGAGAGGGAGGGAGGAAGAGAGGGAGATAAGAAAGACAGGGAGATCTTTTCCTTAGTAGAATGCTAAGTAATAAATGTAGAAGGAATAACAGTTAGAAAATGACAATTCAGCAGCCTTCAATGTAAAAATGGATTCAGACAAAAATCATTAATATATGCTAAGATAATTGGCTAAAGTTTGTTAAGTAACAGGATATGTCTGCAGTCTCAAAGTACCTTCCTACAGGTTATTTAGTAATATATCAAGAGGTAAAATGTAACTTTATAATGGAGAAACCTGGCAAACACTGTTATTCGAATAATCAATGAGAAAAATTATGATACTATTTATATGAAATCCTAAACTAGTGATTGAAAGGGCAGTGATTACCTGAGACCAGAGGGATTACCTGACAGTGGGATTAACAGCAAAGGAGCATAAGGGAACTTTTTGGGGTGAGGGAAATATTCTATATCTTGTTTGTGGTGATAGTTACACATTTAATATATTTGTGAAAACTCATCAAACTGTACGCTTAATATGGGCATATATTATTACATGTAAATTATACTTCAATAAAGTTTAATTTTAAAAAGATAATTTCATTCAGCAGTAATTGCTTTTATGCTTTTAAAAAATAACATTTATATTCCCACTACCTGGTTTTGTCAAATACTAAAATTTTACAATATTTAGTATACCAATACATCACATATATGTTTAACATCATTATATTGTCAGATATCCAAGGCTTTATTTATATTTATTCAATTTTTTCCTCTAAATTTTTCATATTGAATAATTTCTATTGATCTATCTTCAAGTTCATGAATTCTTTATTCTGCTATCACCAATCTGATACATTCACTCATTAAGACACGTTTGTTTCATTCTTTGAACATTTTTTCCCTTTAGTTCTTTGAACATATTTCTACTAGTTGTTTTGGAAGATTTTGTTAAATCCAACATCCAGGCCCAATTTGAGTCACTTTCCATTGACTGAATATGAATCACACTTTTGTGTTTCTTTCCACATCTAGTGATTTCAGTAGAAAACTAGACAGTGTAATAATATGTTATAATAACTCTGGATAATGCTATGTTCTTCTGAGGATAACTGGATTTTCCTTCTAATAGTCAGTTAATTTGCCTAGACTCAAACTACAAACTGTTGTCTCTTCCACAATGTGGAGCAGCTCATATCTCCTTCAGCTACCAACTTTTAGTCCAGCCTTTTGGGGATCTCCCCTGCACCTGTGTAGTTTAATGGTCAGTCAAAGATTTGGAGAGAATTAATACTCAGATTTTGGGGCTCATCCTCTCTGCAGTTCTCTGCTGCTGGGATTTCCCCACAAATTTCCACCTGCTCTGTCACCTCCAAGCTCTGTTATCTGATAATTCAAGCCAACAAAACTTCAATTTTCTGCCACTATAGCTGGGCATAGTAACAGAAGGCACTTAGTCAAAAATGCAAAAACTCATAAGTTTTAGCCAGTGTGTTTGTCTTTCAAGTATGGGACCCTCTCACATCTCTGCCTACTTTTCTTCTTCTTCTTTTTTTTCATTTGCCAGACTCCCTGACCTTTGCCACCTCAAGCTGGTAAGACTGTGGGTTTTCTACCACATGAGACCCAAGGATTGGGGAATTCCATCAAGCAAAACAAGCCACAAACTTTGCAACTCTTACCCACTGTAGTTATGGTCTTTAAGGGTAAACTCTAGTTTCTACCTGCTTTTGATCACCTTCCATTGCCTGCAAATAATTTATTATCCAGATTTTGTAAATGTTATTCTCTGGGAAGTTTCACTCAACCACTTTATTAGAATTTTACACCCTTGAAATATTTGATAATAAAACAATATACTAAAACACGCGCGCGCACACACACACACACACACCCTAATATCTTTCTGAATGTACAGGGGTGATGCATCTGTTCACAGTCTTGATTGTGGTGATGGTTTCACAGGTACATACTGTGTACTGAAACTCATCAAATTAAGACTGAATTTGTGTGGTTTCTTGTATGTCAATTATACCTCAATAAAGCTTCAAAGAAGGGAGAGAGCTAAATATCTAGTTGATTGAAACAGTTCTAGATTAAACTTAAGCAGTTCCACTCCACAAAGCTATGACTATGGGTTGGTATTCATAACTTAAGAAACATACCTCAAAATTAAGAACAATAGAAATATGCAATCTCATTTGTATTTAATCATCAGGATATGACAAGAACACATATAATTTAGAATTATGCCAAATTTAGGAAATAATACTGAGACTGTGATGGTACCTAAATTATGCCATAGTTATTAACATCATTATTGGGGGCTCCATTTTTTTCTTTATTTTAGAAGTTTCACAGTTTGAGTGGGAAGTCTAATGTAAAATTATTAGGGAAAGAGGGTGTTTCCAACTTCACATGCCTCCACTGGAATGTGAGCTCAGTGAAGGCAGGAACATTTTCCGGTTTGTTTATCGCAGAGTCCCTAGCACACGGAGTAGTGCTTGGCATATAGAAAGGGCTCAAAAATATTTTTTCAATTAATGAATTCAAAAGGTAGAATGTTTCAAAGTAATTTCAGAGAATAAAGGTTTGAGGCAACAAAAATCACTTTTGCCTAGAGTGGAAAAGTGCTAGGCAATTTACTCCTGGAAAATAGTTTTAAAGACTTTTTTAAAAAATCCTGTCATTAGGACAGTGAGTATCATTCCTGACTCTTTTCTATCTAGCATTCAGAAGCAGAAAATTTTAGACCTCAGATAACAGATCTTAAACCCAGCAATTTACAGAGTCACTGTACCTGGTTTATTTTTCAATTATATACTACTGTTATATATCTGTAAGAATATCGACTATAACATAGTAGATAACATACTACTATAACATATATCTACTGTTGAAAAGATAAAAATCTAGGAGAAATTATTCAAATTAATCATTATACCTTTAGAAATAAATTTTGACTGAAGTAAAAGAGGGAGAGATAAAGTTGATTTGGATTCGTCATTATTAAATCTCCCTTGTTAAAACAGGAAACATACTTTACTGGAATATCTTTTTTATCTGTGAACATCTAATCTTTAGCTTCATAGAATAACAAATTTGAAATACAACTGACCTTCAAAGGATTGGGTAAGTAGGCTGCATCTGATATCTTATGTCTTAAGTTCTCCATCTTTATAGGCCTTCCTTAAAATCCTATAAGCTTGTTTAACATGATTCTACTGCAGACAGTCATAAAAATGAGAAAAGACCTTAATGGAGCAAAAAGATTAAAGTAATCATAGACTGGCCTTCTATAGCTATAATGATTTTTACTCCTAATTTCACAAATGAAAAAAAATTGTAAAATTTTTAAGAGAATTATCTTTTGACCATAGATGAAAGAGCTGACTTTCAAATTGTGCTTGTTTTAAGTTTAAAAAAAAATTATACTCATCCATCCTTCTCCCTGGCACAAGGGAGTACAGTTAGAAATCTGCTACAGCATCCCAATTAGAAACCACAGGCAACTAAATTAAGGTGGTGGCAGGTGGGGCATAAGGGAAAGGGAAGAGGATTTCACAGGTGGAACTGACAGTCTAGAGAGTAACTAGATAGAGGGGAGGTGACTGGTAACATTAATAAACTGACAAAAATGATAGAAAGCACAGTTAAGAGTGAGAGAAGATAATGAGTTTAATTTTGAAGGTAGAGAGTGGTGCAATCAGCTCCGGAGGACAGGAAAGAGATCGGAGATACAAATCTGAGAGTCAGCAATGTGCCAGGACATGAAATTACTGATGGAGAACATGTAAGACAAAGGTACTGAAACTTCAAGAAAACCTCAAATCAAGAGGATGAGCAAAGAAAAAAGTAAACTAAGAAGAAACCATGAAAGAGGTGAGTGAGGAGGGTGTGGGGTCTCAAAGTCAAGGGTAATAAAAATTTCAAGTAGAGAACAGCCAGAGAAGGCGAGGCTTTGGGGTTTTTGTTGTTGAGAAGTCATTAACCCAGAATTGCTTTAATAGCAAATAGAGCATCAGAGCTGGAATACAGCTGACAATGATTCTCCAGCACTCTATCAGAATGGTAGTACTCTGCCTAGGAAACTCGAGATCAAATTCTCTAAGTAATTAGAACACCACAAACTAGATGAATACACCATGTCATTTTAGCTTGATGCCACAAGTTACTAGCTTTCCATCTTCTAATTTGGTTACTTCTACCCCTCTCAAATCCAGAGAAAATTTCAAGTGACAACTCCTGGTCTTTAATTTCAGCTAATCAATCAGCCAATTCTGACAACTCTCTTTGAAAATGAGTTCTGGACTTCAACTATGTCTCACTACATCCCCTGTTACTACCCCACCCTGATCCAAGCCAACCTCAACTCTGGACTGCAGTATTATTCCAACAGACTCTCAACTTGCCTCCCTACTTTGGTCTTTGGCCTCTTATAGCTCTGTCTCAACACAACAGTCAAAATAATCTGTTAAAAATATCTATCAAATCACATCACTCAACTATTCAAAACCTTCCAAAGGCTTCCCATTTCACACAATGACCCACGTCCTCACGATGACCCACAGGTGATCTCACACCCTGTGATTTTCCCCCCTCTCACTTGGTCCCAGCCCTATCGGCCTCCATGCTGTTCATGTAACACAGTGGTTCTCAAACTTTGATGTGTATCAGAATCATGTGGAAAGATTGTTAAAATACAGATGTTGAGCCACACCCCAGAGTTTCTGATTCAGTAGCCTTGGAGTGGGGCTGGGACCTTGCACTTCTAACAAGTTGCTGATGCCGCTGTTCAGAAGGACACATTTTGAGAACCACTAATATAACAAATCAACAACAGTCCTGTCTCTGGCCCTGGCAATAAAGGGGACATTCTTATCTCAAAGAGCCTCAAAAAATAAAAGTAAACAAATTAGTAGATGGAAAAGTAGTAACTCATGGCATCAAGCCATGATAACATGGTATATTCATCTAGTTTATGGTGTTTTAATTGCTTAGAGAACTGAGTAATTCCTTTAGTTTACGGCTCAGATATCTTATAATCAGTGACCCAATTCTTGACCTATGGAAAATAGCGACTCCATCCCATCTCCCCAAAGAAAGGTCCAGCTAGATGACCCTGCAGTGAGCTGAGCTGAGCTTCTAATCAGCTTTGGAGTTCTCCTGTCTTAAATATGAACAGACAAATAAATATAATCAGACATTTGATAAAAATATCTAATATAAAATATAGGCACCACAACAAATCAAGTTCAAATAATAAGATTAAATTCAGCTTTAATGGTAATACGTAATCAAATTAAACAATTTAATTTGCAGCATATTCTTCTTTAACCAGATTCCCTACAGCATGGCTTATTTCAAAATGGACTGGCATGTTTAATCTGTTATTTGAATCTAAACAAATGCTGGGTAATGCTCAAGAATGTTGCTTTTAGAAATATTTTCTTCGAGGTAAGTTAGCCAAAATTTCAGTTTTCCTGGCAAAGTTATCAAGTTGCTTAAGTGTAGGTATGCCTAACTACATGTATCAGAACAAAGTTCATTTTCTAATAAAATGTACCTAAAGCCACCTTTTAACTCTCATTCTAATAACTTTCTTCTCCCTTAAATGTTGCCACTCTTGTTTTTCAAGACCTCTTCTTTATTCTCCTCTCCTGTCAAAAAGACTCTTGGATTGAGTTCTATCTAGGTAACCCATCAGCTCTTAAAACATAATGCAAGGGTAGATCACTGGGAAAAGATGGCAGATGGAACACATGCATGTAATTTCACTAACTTTGAAAACCTCAGTAAAACTACATAAAAGTTTTTGTTTTGTTTTTGAAGACAAAAGCTAGAGGTATACTAGACACACATTCCAGTTGGATGCCAAGTGTTAAAATCAATATTCAGCTGACACCAAATGTCACCATTATATGATGAACTTCTAGGAGATTAGAACAAATGTGAAATTTAATCAAATTTTAAAAATCTTATTACCATCTTATTATTAAATTTTTGAGAAATAAGTTCTTAGCACTGAGGGCTGCTAGATTGATCCTGTGGTCACTATACTTCATATTTGTAATACTATATAGATGCCCACTTTCAAATGAAGTCATTAAACAATCAAGAATGTTTTTGGCTACTTTTGCCAGTCTAGATACTGCTGAGAATGACGGTGTTATCAAATTATTAGGCTTTCTTTCCTAAATATTATATTAGGAAATAAATATAATTGATAAAGGACTTATATCCTCTTTAATTCCCAGGTTTGACATTTTGGTTAATAGTGATGATGCAATTTCATTGAAATAATTGCATAAACTGAAACTTTGTATATTGCTTGATGATGATGCTTTCTAAATATTTTCAGATGAGTCAAAGGGTGTTGTCCTAACACATTTTAAAATTTTAATGTTTTTACATGTACTTACTGCTTCACATGATCACTTGAGAAAAATTTGCATTTAAACCTCGGATCTAAAAGTGTAACAATGGAGCCATGTGACTGGCTTCCAAGACACCAAAAAGTAGTGGATTTCCATTTATATCTCAGCTTTTATTGCATTCACACTAATTTCAGTATCGTCTCAAGAGTAGAATGATAGGACAGATATCATGTAAGAGATACTTGTACACTTCAAGGTACAGCCATTTGGTTACTTAAGAAGCTTCCAATAAAATAACTGCTTTCTCTGTAGGCAACCACTGGTTATTAGTAAGTCCTGTGACTGCTACCTTCAGAGTATAATATTACGGCTATTTTGTTCAAGCAACCCTTCTTAATATATAACTTTTCCATCCTGTTTTAATATCTTGCAGAAGTACATCACAAGGAAGCTTCTAAGTCTCTTCTATGTCATATAATTTTCCTTAGGCCAAGAGAAGTTTTCACTCCTGGAATCTAGAATCGGTAGTTCTCTAATTCTGTAAGAGGGACTTCAGCTCTGAGACCCATGGCTTAGAAGGCCCCACTTTGGCCCTCCTTTAGCTATGCCCCATTCCTTAGGATGAAGAGTGCACAGGGCCCAAGCAGTGTGCCCACTCGAAGCCTGTGTCTCATCCCCTTCTAGGCCACACTCCAGATACCTGGGATCACAAAGCTCCCTGACTGAATGGCCTAGAGCCCAATGGCCTCTTCCTGAAGCCAATCTTCCTGAAGGCAGACCATGCCACCACGGGTGCATGCCCAAGCCAAGGAGCGCTCAAGGGCTGGCTGTTTGTTGGGGGTATAGATGAACGTGAGGTGTGAGGTATGTGTGAGGTCTTTCAAAGTGCAGGACATAGGGCCAAGGGTGGAGAAGGAAGGGGGCAGGCATCAGACCAGGGGCTGGCTCTCTCCATATCACTATGTTCCAAAATAGAACCCAAGAAGTTCAAGAATTCTAAATTTGATCTTGGACTTCCAGATCATCAAAGGATATACTGTATTTGCCAAGGCAGAAAGATAGAGATTTAAAAAAAAATTATTTATTTTGGGCTGCATTGGGTCTCTGTTGCTGCATGCAGGCTTTCTCCCTAGCTGTGGCGAGCGGGGGCTACTCTTCATTGCAGTGCACGGGCTTCTCATTGCGGTGGCTTCTTTTTGTTACGGAGCACGGGCTCTAGGTGCACGGGCTTCAGTAGTTGTGGCATGGGGGCTCAGTAGTTGTGGCTCGTGGGCTCTAGATCTCAGGCTCAGTAGATGTGGTGCATGGGCTTAGTTTCTCTGCGGCATGTGGGATCTTACAGACCAGGGCTCGAACCCGTGTCCCCTGCATTGGCAGGTGGATTCCTAACCACTACGCCACCAGGAAAAGAAAGTCCCTAGAAGTTTTTTTTAATTTGTAAGCTTGTTGTTTAATGTTAAACTACATAGATATACGGTTACATGGGCCTCTGTTTACTACATAGACATACAGTTACACAGGCTCAACTGTGAAAGTGAATCTGTACAGAACGCTTATAAATATTTGACATTATTACACTGATTAGATACAATGTAACCTGGAATGGTCTTTTCCAAGATTTTGATATGGCTGACTCACTCTTATTATTCAGGCTCCAGCTTACACACCACCTCTCAGAGAAGTTTTCCCTAACCACCTAATATAAAATAGCTCTCAGGATTCACCCTTCATCACTCAACTGTTCAAAGCCACAGTTCCTCCTCTGTAAAACAGGAATAGTGTTTATCTCATAGGGTTGTTAAGAGACATCCTTGTTAAGCAGTTAGCACAGTGCTGGCACATTATGAGAGCTCACTAACATCCAATACTTCATTATTGCCTGGGCAGAGTATGGCTATATGACCTTTTATATGTAAGGAAAGGGCTTAGAAATTTCCATAGGGCATATGTAGCATTTTCTCTTAACTGAGCAAGCCAATAATAATGTTAATAAAACATTATTTAATGCATTTCCTTTCCAAGCATCTGCTTCACCCAAGAAACCTTAGGGAACTCACAGCTGCCTGGGGAAAAATGGGGAGAGGGGAAGAGGAGTGAAAGAGGGCTCCGATCAACAACATGGTTGTTCAGCTTCCACATCTTGGTTACCTTTAGATACACAAATGTTTTTTCCTAGTTCATAGATTCATTTGTTGTACCTTCTTTAAGGAAAGAAACAAACTTCATATACTAACAGCACTGCAATTAGTAATGATGACTTAGTTAATTTTTGGCTAACGTTCCGTGGGCTGATGGCTCATTGAAGTGAACCTCACTAGCTACATGGTTTTAATGATAACTTGGTTCCACAACGGTGAACCCCCAAAGAATGTTATAGTGAAAAAACAATGTCCTTTTTGGCTACTAAAAAACCTCAGAACCCTGCTGGTGGCAGTATTATCAAGTGTTTAACCTTTATGGATGACAATTCTGCAATATGTGGCTAAAGCCTTAAAAGTATACTTTTTCTCTTCCTGTACAGTAATTACAACCCTAGAATTTGCCCAAAAGAAATAAGAAAAGAATGTAAAACTGTATGTATAAGAATATTCATTACAACATTGTTTATAACAGCAAAACATTAAAAAGAACCTATATATTCAATAACGATGATGGATTAAACTGTGGTAGAGCTATACAACAGAAAAACACACAGCCAATAAAAATAATGAGATAGGTCTACATTTATTGATATGGAAAGATGATCATGATGTATCTACAAACGGATATCACAGATTATAAAAGAGAATATATATGATTCCAGTTCTTTTTTTTAGAATATACAGTATGTATCTACATTATGATATACCTATGCATAGGCAGAGATACCCAAGTATACAAGGATCTATATCAAAATATTAATAGTAATTATGTCTAGGTAAATAATTGGGGGTAGTTATAAATTTTCTTCCTGATACTTTCTTCCCTTTCCTGCAGTTTGTATAATAAACATGTATTACTTTTACAATCACAAAAAGTTTAAATAACAATTTACCAACCATCGAACCATAAAGAATCTCAATATCTGACTTGCGCCATGTTTTAAGCACTGATGATAATTGCTAGAACGCCCTGGAATGAAAGGGGGCAAGAATGCTACTTCTTCTCAGGAAAAAGGAAAGCCTATAATCCCCAGATTAGACAACCCAGGGAGCTTTCAGGGCACGATTAACAGGCATAACTACTTAGCATAGCCCTGAGGTTCAGAAATTTACCAGTAGACAGAGGAGAAAATTATTTTCCTGGTGCAAGTTCTCCTCAATAGAGAGAAACAGTATATGTTTATGTATAGATAAAACAGTATATGTTTACGTATAGGAAAAAACTTACTGCGGTGGATAATCTGGATGCCAATGTCATTTCCAAGTTCCCTTTGAGACCAAGAAGTGCAGGAACTAAAATGAAAACTTCTGTTACTTTTTTGAACACCTCCCAGTGCTGTAAGAAAACAAAAAAATAGAATTTTCTGACACCCTTTAAAAAACACTTTAGAATAAAGATTTCTAAAAATCTCAGCCTTTTTTCCGATGTTGCATCTACATTTTGAATAACTACACAGGTCATTTAATCAGTGAACATTTAGCTTAAGCCATTCTCCAGAGTTCTAAAACCTTGAGTTACTTTAGAAATTCAGTTAGAGTTGGAAGTAATAGCTGATACACTCACTATATCTCATAGTACATCTAGCTTGCTACACAACTCTGTTACTCTTAAAGTCTACTGTATCTCTTTATGATGGCAAGAGTCAGTGTAACTAGTGGTTAAAAACACAGATTCAAGAACCAGATAACCTGTATTTGAATCTTGGTTCCAACACTAATTACAACCAACCCACAGGAATATTACAGTAATATTATTAGCTCGTTTCACAAATGAAGAAATAAGCATTCAAATAAGTTAAAATGATTTTCCCAAGATCAAAAAATGGGACCTAGAATTGACCCCAGGAGTTCTGAGTCATCCCATGTTCTGCTCCCCATTTTAGGGTGTGAGGCAAGAGGCTGCAGAGCACAGGATCATAAAAGAGTACTAAATTGGAAATAAGAAAATTTCTTATTCTAGGCACAGATCTGTCATAACCTGGCTGTGTGATCCTGGATGGAGTTACCTACCATTCTGATCTCAGTTTCTTCATCCATGAAATGAAGATACTACCTGCCCTGTCTAGCCTATGAGGAAATACCATAATAATGAAAACAATAGATATTAAAGTACTTTATAAACTGAAAAGACCATACAAATGACTGAATAACACAAAATGCTACTTTACAAGTGTTATTAAGAGGTGATTGTCCCAAAGGAGACTTTAGGGACTAGGCATATTAATTTATGCCAAAAAATATCAAGAATACAGTCTTGTCACTAACACCAAGACAGGTGAGAAAAGTAAGACAAATCCATCGGATAAATGAAAGAAAATTTCAATTTGTCCCCGAAGTTTCCCTAGAGGCTGTTCCAAATAGGTGCAGAACTAGGGCCTAAAGAAGCTTTAGGAAATGTTTATCAGACCAGTCTTTGGTAAAAACCTGGTTTAACAGTTTTACAAGGGAATCCCTCCAGGGTTCAAGTCAATTAAGGATGGGCCTAAAAACAGCACTCAGGGTCCAGTAGCCTCTCAGATTCCTTAACATGTCAAAAAACTAACAAACAATTCTGTCCATGTTTTATGATAGGTAAGAATTCTGCTGTGCTACTGGAATATGCATCCTCCACAGATGACAGTGATGATGATGATGATGAATAACAACAGATAATAATAATAATAAATATTAACAACAGTCAACATTCACTGATTGCTTGTTAGTGCCAGGCACTGTTCTAGGTTTAATCATTTAATCTTCACAACAAATTTATGAGATAGGTATTGTTTTTATCACATTAGACATAATTTGGGATTACCTAGGTCACAATATTAAGACACCTACCTACACAATTTTAGAAACACCAGAATATCCAAATTTCTCTATCAGTCACTGCCATCCCACTTTGGATCTGTTGGGATGCATTCCTTTGGGTTACTACCACCCTTTCCAAGTTCAATTCAAATCAAATGCTCCTGTGAGAATTACTATGAAAACACATCTTAGCATTGATATAACAATAAGAACTATCATGTATTGATTTCCAACCTCATGCCCAATAAATTCTGCATTCTTCTCTCTACACCTGCAGAGGCGGGCTTTCAGAAGTTCTCAAACTTTCTCAGCTCACGGCACCTGTAGTATCTCAGAAATGTTTTCATGACAACCCTAGGCCAAAAGAAATATCTAACAGTCCTACTAAGTAGCTAGGTCCAAACAATTTAATAAGTATTTATTTCCTAACAATTTGGTAGCCATTTGAAGAAATAACACAAATAAATTGAAAGAATAAATCATATTTTTAAGTCATGTTACCACAAGTACTTACTAACAGGATGTGTGTATCTGTTGGGCACTGCACAGCGTCTCAAACCTTGGAATTTGGAAACTACTGCCTTCATTTCTTGTTCTGTATTGATTTTTGTATGACACTTGCTTTTTTTCCCAGCACCGCTGAAAATGTAGCTTTGCAGAGGTATGTCAGATGGAGTGTGATCTAATGCTGATATGTTGAACCACCTCGAGTCAGTGGTCTGTAGAGTGTCCAAGAGATGTCACTGTGTTTCCCTCAAAAATTTAACATATCCCACAGCAACCCTGGGGTGTCCAGACACACAGTTTGGGAAATACGAGAATAGTGAGAAACAGTACAGCACGTTAGTCAAAGAAAAGGGCTCTGGAATCAGATTATATCTGAGTTGCAATTCTGATACGACTACTTTTACTGTATGACTTGAGCAAAACTATGCTTTACTTTATTCATCTAAAATAGGGTCATAAGTGTACCTACCTCATACAGTTGTGCTCAGGACCATGACTGTACATAGTAATAAATAACAATATTGAGGGTTTATTAGCTATAACACCAAGATATATTATCAGTTAATTTTCCTGTCAGGAAGAGGTAATGCCAAAAAAAAAGTCCAGAAAGGGGATGCTGAGGCAGCCAGTGCCCCAAATAAATTACACCTACTTATAAATTTTGCCACAATACAGACATGTCCTCTGAGGCTATGTAGATTATTATGCACTGCTAAACTTCTCCACAAGAATCCTCCCTACAGGAAATCAACTCCTAATCTTACCTAATTTTAGATGTCTGTCAATACCCAGAATCTTACGTAAGCATCCATACCTCAAACATAATGTCAGATTGCTTACGTATGTCCTATACTCGAAACCTAAAAATCTATTAATGTCCAAAAGGACAAACAAAAATGAAACTTAAAAAAATAAAAAATTAAATTAAATTAAATTTAAAAAAAAGAATAAACAAGTTGAGGAATACATCCATAGAGTCCTAACTTAAAAATAAACAGAAAAAGTTTAAAAATAACTAATTGGTAAAAGAAGCTTATGCAATTTTAAAAAAACTTATATACCCCAGAGCTGGAGAAAATTTGTTTCTCATTTTAACTTAGTTTTAAAAAACTAAACCCATTCACTTTTAGACATATGACCCAGTGACCAACCTCACTCATAATTTTAAAAATGCAAATTAAAAGGTGATCAATTTTCTTCTGTGAGATTGGTAAAGTTCAGAAAGTTGGATAATACTGTCGGTAAGAGAATAAGGAAATAAGCACTCCATTACACTATTGGTTTAACTTCTTTGGGGGAATTCAGCAATATCTATCAAATGTAAAATGCACATAATTTTCAACTCAAAACTCTACTTAAAGGAATTTATCCTACAAATAAAGTTGAATGTGAGTTCAAACACATACATATAATGAGTCAACTTCATCACTGTTCATAATCACAAAAGATCTGAGGTACTTTAAATCTCCTTCATTAGCTCACTTGGTAGAAAAACAATGATACATCTTTGCAATAGAACATAACAATAGAGCTCTCCAGAGAAGAATTTGGTAAATCTATGTGTATCTATAAGGAAGCTCCAAGATAAATTAAGAGCAGGGTGAAGAGCAGCATTATAGGATGTTTTTTGCTTGTGTTTTTTAGTGAATACAGACACACACACACACACACACACACACACACACACACACACACACACACACACACATATATATCTCAATGTACATGCATTTAATGTCAGTGGAAGGAGACAGAAAAAAATAATACCAGTAAATTCTAAAGAAGGGAATAGGGGAAGGGCACATAGAAAAGGAGACTTCTGGGAGCTTCAAGATGGTGGAAGAGTAAGACGCGGAGATCACTTTCCTTTCCAAAAATACATCAGAAATACATCTACATGTGGAATAGCTCCTACAGAACACCTACTGAATGCGGGCAGAAGACCTCAGACCTCCCAAAAGACAAGAAAGTCCCCATGTACCTGGGTAGGGCAAAAGAAAAAAGGAAAAACAGAGACAAAGAATAGGGACGGGACTTGCACCTCGGGGAGGGAGCTGTGAAGGAGGAAAGGTTTCCACACACTAGGAAGTCCCTTCGCGGGCGGAGACTGCGGGTGGCGGAGAGGGGAAGCTTCGGAGCTGCGGAGGAGAGCGCAGCAACAGGGGTGTGGAGGGCAGAGCAGAGAGATTCCTGCACAGCGGATCGGTGCCGACTGGCACTCACCAGCCTGAGAGACTTGTCTGCTCATCCACCGGGGCGGGCGGGGCTGGGAGCTGAGGCTTGGGCTTCCGTCGGAGCGCAGGGAGAGGACTGGGGTTGGCGGCGTGAACACAGCCTGAAGGGGCTACTGCACCACGGCTAGCCAGGAGGGAGTCAGAGAAAACGTCTGGACCTGCCGAAGAGGCGAGAGACTTTTTCTTCCCTCTTTGTTACCTGGTGCGCGAGAAGAGGGGATTAACAGCGCCGCTTCAAGGAGCTCCAGAGACGGGCACGAGCCGCGGGAATCAGCGTGGACACCAGAGATGGGCATGGGACGCTAAGGCTGCTGCTGCAGCCACCAAGAAACCTGTGTGCGAGCACAGGTCACTATCCACACCTCCCCTCCCGGGAGCCTATGCAGCCCGCCACTGCCAGGGTCCCGTGATCCAGGGACGACTTCCCCGGGAGAACACACGGCATGCCTCAGGCTGGTGCAACATCACACTGGCCTCTGCCGCCGCAGGCTCACCACGCATCCGTACCCCTCCCTCCCCCCGGCCTGAGTGAGCCAAAGGCCCCGAATCAGGTGCTCCTTTAACCCCGTCCTGTCTGAGCGAAGAACTGATGCCCTCAGGCAACCTACACGCAGAGATGGGTCCAAATCCAAAGCTAAACCCCGGGAGCTGTGCGAACAAAGAGAAAGGGAAATTTCTCCCAGTAGGCTCAGAAGCAGCGGATTAAATCTCCACAATCAACTTGATGTACCCTGCATCTGTTGAATACCTGAATAGACAACGAATCATCCCAAATTAAGGAGGTGGACTTTGGGAGGAAAGATAAATATATTTTTTCCCTTTTTCTCTTTTTGTGAGTGTGTATATGTATGCTTCTGTGTGTGATTTTGTCTGTATAGCTTTGCTTTTACCATTTGTCCTAGGGTTCTGTCCATCCGTTTTTTTAAAAAATTCTTTTCTTAATAATTATTTTTTATTTTAATAACTTTATTTCCTTTCTTTTTCTTTCTCTCTCTCTCTCTTTTTCTCTTTCTATTTTTTCTTCCTTTTATTCTGAGCCATGTGGATGAAAGGCTCTTGGTGCTCCAGCCAGGCGTCAGGGCTGTGCCTCTGAGGTGGGAGAGCCAACTTCAGGACACTGGTCCACAAGAGACCTCCCAGCTCCACATAATATCAAACAGTGAAAATCTCCCAGAGATCTCCATCTTAACACCAAGATCCAGCTTCACTCAACGACCAGCAAGCTACAGTGCTGGACACCCTATGCCAAACAACTAGCAAGACAAGAACACAACCCAATCCGTTAGCAGAGAGGCTGCCTAAAATCATAATAAGGCCACAGACACCCTAAAACATACCACCAGACGTGGACCTGCCCACCAGAAAGACAAGATCCAGCCTCATCCACCAGAACACAGGCACTAGTCCCCTCCACCAGGAAGCCTACACAACCCACTGAACCAACCTTAGCCACTGGGGACAGACACCAAAAACAACAGGAACTACAAACTTGCAGCCTGAAAAAAGGAGACCCCAAACACAGTAAGATGAGCAAAATGAGAAGACAGAAAAACACACAGCAGATGAAGGAGCAAGGTAAAACCCCACCAGACCAAACAAATGAAGAGGAAATAGGCAGTCTACCTGAAAAAGGATTCAGAATAATGATAGTAAAGATGATCCAAAATCTTGGAAATAGAATAGAGAAAATACAAGAAACGTTTAACAAGGACCTAGAAGAACTAAAGAGCAAACAAACAATGATGAACAACACAATAAATGAAACGAAAAAATTCTCTAGAAGGGATCAATAGCAGAATAACTGAAGAAAGGATAAGTAACCTGGAAGATAAAATAGTGGAAATAACTACTGCAGAGCAGAATAAAGAAAAAAGAATGAAAAGAACTGAGGACAGTCTCAGAGACCTCTGGGACAACATTAAACGCACCAACATTCGAATTATAGGGGTCCCAGAAGAAGAAGAGAAAAAGAAAGGGACTGAGAAAATATTTGAAGAGATTATAGTTGAAAACTTCCCTAAAATGAGAAAGGAAATAATCAAGTCCAGGAAGCACAGAGAGGCCCATACAGGATAAATCCAAGGAGAAACACGCCAAGACACATATTAATCAAACTATCAAAAACTGAAAACAAAGAAAAAATATTAAAAGCAGCAAGGGAAAGACAACAAATAACACACAAGGGAATCCCCATAAGGTTAACAGCTGATCTTTCAGCAGAAACTCTGCAAGCGAGAAGGGAGTGGCAGGACATATTTAAAGTGATGAAGGAGAAAAACCTACAACCAAGATTACTCTACCCAGCAAGGATCTCATTCAGATTTGATGGAGATTAAAACCTTTACAGACAAGCAAAAGCTAAGAGAATTCAGCACCACCAAACCAGCTTTACAACAAATGCTAAAGGAACTTCTCTAGGCAGGAAACACAAGAGAAGGAAAAGACCTACAATAACAAACCCAAAACAATTAAGAAAATGGGAATAGGAACATACATATCAATAATTACCTTAAATGTAAATGAACTAAATGCTCCCACCAAAAGACACAGATTGGCTGAATGGATACAAAAATAAGACCCGTATATATGCTGTCTACAAGAGACCCACTTCAGACCTAGGGACACATACAGACTGAAAGTGAGAGGATGGAAAAAGATATTCCATGCAAATGGAAATCAAAAGAAAGCTGGAGTAGCAATTCTCATATCAGACAAAATAGACTTTAAAATAAAGACTATTACAAGAGACAAAGAAGGACACTACATAATGATCAAGGGATTGATCCAAGAAGACGATATAACAATTGTAAATATTTATGCACCCAACAAAGGAGCACCACCTCAATACATAAGGCAAATACAAAGAGCCATAAAAGGGGAAATCAGCAGTAACACAATCACAGTAGGGGACTTTAAAACACCCCACTTTCACCAATGGACAGATCATCCAAAATGAAAATAAATAAGGAAACACAAGCTTTAAAAGATACATTAAACAAGATGGATTTAATGGATATTTATACGACATTCCATCCAAAAACAACAGAATACATATTTTTCTAAAGTGCTCATGAAACATTCTCCAGGACAGATAACATCTTGGGTCACAAATCAAGCCTTGGTAAATTTAAGAAAATTGAAATCGTATCAAGTATCTTTTTGGACCACAACGCTATAAGACTAGATATCAATTACAGGAAAAAAATCTGTAAAAAATACAAGCACATGGAGGCTAAACAATACACTACTTAATAACCAAGAGATCACTGAAGAATTCAAAGAGGAAATCAAAAAATACCTAGAAACAAATGACAATGAAAACACGACGACCCAAAACCTATGGAATGCAGCAAAAGCGGTTCTAAGAGGGAAGTTTATAGCAATACAGTCCTACCTTAAGAAACAAGAAACAACTCAAATAAACAACCTAACCTTACACCTAAAGCAATTAGAGAAAGAAGAACAAAAAAACCCCGAAAGTTTGCAGAAGGAAAGAAACCATAAAGATCAGATCAGAAATAAAGGAAAAAGAAATGAAGGAAACGATGGCAAAGATCAATAAAACTAAAAGCTGGTTCTTTGAGAAGATAAACAAAATTGATAAAACTATTAGCCAGACTCATCAAGAACAAAAGGGAGGAGACTCAAATCAACAGAATTAGAAATGAAGGAGAAGTAACAACTGACACTGCAGAAATACAAAGGATCATAAGAGATTACTACAAGCAACTCTATGCCAATATAATGGACAACCTGGAAGAAATGGACAAATTTTTAGAAATGCACAACTTGCCAAGACTGAATCAGGAAGAAATAGAAAATATGAACAGACCAATCACAAGCACTGAAATTGAGACTGAGATTAAAAATCTTCAAACCAACAAAAGCCCAGGACCAGATGGCTTCACAGGCGAATTCTATCAAACATTTAGAGAAGAGCTAACACCTATCCTTCTCAAACTCTTCCAAAATATAGCAGAGGGAGGAACACTCCCAAACTCATTCTATGAGGCCACCATCACCCTGATACCAAAACAAGATAAGGATGTCACAAAGGAAGAAAACTACAGGCCAATATCACTGATGAACATAGATACAAAAATCCTCAACAAAATACTAGCAAACAGAATCCAACAGCACATTAAAAGGATCTGACACCATGATCAAGTGGGGTTTATTCCAGGAATGCAAGGATTCTTCAATATACGCAAATCAATCAACGTGATACACCGTATTAGCAAATTGAAGGAGAAAAACCATATGATCATCTCCATAGATGCAGAGAAAGCTTTCGACAAAATTCAACACCAATTTATGAAAAAAACCCTGCAGAAAGGAGGCATAGAGGGAACTTTGCTCAACATAATAAAGGCCACATATGACAAACCCACAGCCAACATCGTCCTCAATGGTGAAAAACTGAAAGCATTTCCACTAAGATCAGGAACAAGACAAGGTTGCCCACTCTCACTACTCTTATTCAACATAGTTTTGGAAGTTTTAGCAGCAATCAGAGAAGAAAAGGAAATAAAAGGAATCCAAATCGGAAAAGAAGAAGTAAAGCTGTCCCTGTTTGCAGATGACATGATACTATACATAGAGAATCCTAAAGATGCTACCAGAAAACTGCTAGAGCTAATCAATGAATTTGGTAAAGTAGCAGGATACAAAATTAATGCACAGAAATCTATGGCATTCCTATACACTAATGATGAAAAATCTGAAAGTGAAATCAAGAAAACACTCCCATTTACCACTGCAACAAAAAGAATAAAATATCTAGGAATAAACCTACCTAAGGAGACAAAAGAC